>NC_079194.1:142885250-143175250 GCF_029499605.1 Hyla sarda | reverse complement strand
TCAGTTTCTGTCTTTTTAACAAGGCCTCTGTAAAAATGAAAGTGAGCTGATTGGTTGCTATGGGCAACTGGTCAACTTTTCCTCTGGACAGGTTTTGATAAATCTCTCCCCCCCCCCCCCCCCCCATTTCCCTTTTTGGTGTGGTGTTCTTAGAGTGGTAATTTATATTTATTGGTCTGGAAAATTGGATACTTTCATGGAAAATATTTTTTTTGACAAATAGATGACATGAGGTCACATCAAGTTTGCTAATTTTTACCTACCATCTTTCTCCCGAATATTAGATATCTCCCAAAAATAAGGCCCATTGTGCCTTTTCAATCTGTGCAGAATATAAGGACCCCCCCCCCCCCCCCCCCGTGTCATTTGAAGTGATCCCCCTCCCCCCACCTCTTTATGGAAAAAATAAGACACCCCTAAAAGTAGTATATAGATCTTACTGCATTATCACTGTTTGGTGTTTAAATAGTATATTGCCATGTCGTGCTTGGCATATAGATGTAAACACTATTCCACAAATGCTTTACCTGTGAAGGCAAACATTGCTGTGGCATGTCACTTTTCTTAGCTTAGTTAGACCTAGTATGAGTTTGCATTTATTTATTTTTTTTCGGGGAGGGGGGGGGGGGTTGTTCCATTTTCAAAGACACACACTGTAAATATCTTCTGCTGCAATTTTTTAAACGAATCACTGGATTTGTCAGATTTTATTAAAATTTGTAAATTAAAAGCGGCACAAAACCACTATGCAAAAAAATTGAAGACCCAAAACAGACAGGAATCCAATGTTCAATCAATCCAATAATCATCCAATGTTTTTTTAAATCAACTGGTGCCATATAGTTAAACAGATGTGTAAATTACTTCTATTTAAAAATCTTAACCCTTCCAGTACTTATCAGCTGCTGTATGCTCCACAGAAAGTTCTTTTCTCTTTGGATTTCCTTTTACCACAGTGCTCTCTGCTAAAACCTCTGTTCATTTTAAGAACTGTACAGAGTAGGAGCAAATCGCCATAGCAAACCTTTCCTGTTCTGGACAGTTCCTAAAATCGACAGAGGTGTCAGCAGAGAGCACTGTGGTCAGACAAAAAACTTCCTGTGGAGCAAATAGCAGCTTATATGTACTGAAGGAGTAAGATTTTTAAATAGAAGTAATTTACAAATCTGTTTAACTTTGTGGCACCAGTTGATTTAAAAAATTTTTTTTTCCAGTGGAGTACCCCTTTAACCCCCTTAACGACCACAGGTGTATATTTACGTCCTGTGGCCACTCCCGATAAGCTTCTGAGCGCGCTTCGTATCTGCGAGGTCCCGGTTACTATCAGCAACCAGACATTGCCAATTGGGCTGATGTGTGGTACCCTTTAGACACCGCCATCAAAGTTGATTGCGGCATCTAAAAAGGAGAATACACTGCCGGTTAGCTCAGCGTAGCTGTTCGAGATCGCCGTGGTGAAATCTTGGCATCCCCAACAGATGACAGGACAGCAGGAGGTGTCTTAGGCTGCATTCACACGTTTTTGCAATACAGTTCCCGTATCAGGTTTTTGATGAAAAACTGATTCCTCAAAACCGGACTAAACTGTGTCAAAATGTGTGTGAAAGTTTTAACCTGTATACGGTTAAAAACCGATGTCCGGTTGCATCCGTTTTAAGGAAAAAACTTAAACGTTTTTAACTTTTCACTCCATTATGAAGAAAGTTTCACTTGTTTGAAATTCCAAGAAAAAAAAAAACTGTGCAAAGTCAAAAACCATATGGTGAAAACTGGATGGTACCGTACGCACAATACAGTTCCCATTGACTCCCATGTTTAAAAAAAAAAAAAAAAGTATAAGGTTTAATACAGTTTTTCTCCAGGACCAAAAACCATGGTAGGCTACGGTTTTGGGTACTGGAAAAAACTGACAAAACTGTACAAGACTCAAAACGAACACAACCTGATGCATCTTTTGGCATACAGGTTTTCAGTGGAGAGTAAATGCATACGGTTCCATACGGTTTTCACATTGAAAACGTTTACGGGAACTGTATTGCAAAAACGTGGTGTGAATGCACCCTGCTCCCGGCTGTCCGATCAGCGTTTGATTGCTCCAAGCCGGATATCCTGAAAGTTAATAAATGTGATTTAACCCCTTCCCTAATAAAAATCAGAATCGCCCCCCTTTTCCCATAAAGGTGTAAATAAAAACAAACGTGGTATCGCCACATGTGTAAATCTCTGAACCATAAAAATATTGTTAAACACACTGGAATTATTTTGCGCGTATGCCATTGACAAAGTCTTTTTATACCATAAAAAGCGATCAAAAAGTAAGATTAAAACAAATGGTACCGATAAACTTCAGATCATGGCACAAAAAATGAGCCCTCATACCGTCCCGTATGCGGAAAAATAAAAAAATGATAGGGGTCAGAATATGACTATTTTTTTAACATGTACATTTTCCTGCATGTAGTTCTGATTTTTTTTACAAAAGTACAACAAAATCAAACCTATATAAGTAGGGTATCATTTTAATTGTATGGACCTACAGAATAAAGATGTAATTTTTACTGAAAAATGTACTGCGTAGAAACAGAAGCCCCCAAAATTTACCAAATTGCGTTTTTCTTCAATTTTGACGCACAATGATTGTTTTCTATTTCGCTGTAGATCTTTGGGTAATGACTGATGTCATTACAAAGTAGAATTGGTGGTGCAAAAAAAGCCATCACATGGATTTAAGTGCAAAATTGAAAGGGTTATGATTTTTAAAATGTAAGGAGGAAAAAACAAAAGTTGGAAAAACGATTGGTCCTTAAGGGGTAAACCCTTTTAGATGCTGTGATCAGTACTAACTAGTGCTTCTTATGGCTGATCTGATCCCCAGCAGTCATGCTATGGGTAATCTGATCAGTCCCCTCACCTGAGCCCTTCTCACAATAAAAATGTAAATGACCTTTTTTCCTAGTTTACTAAAGTCAACACGTGGACAAATGCAAAAGTCACAGCCACAAAAGTGGTACCAAGAAAAACTAAGTCAGGGCGCAAATTAAAAAAAACTGCTTCAGACTGATTAAAGGGGTACTTCAGTGGAAAACAATTTGGTTTTTTTAATCACCTGGTGCCAGAAAGTTAGATTTGTAAATTATTTCTATTTAAAACTCTTAATCCTTCCAGTACTTATCAGCTGCTGTATGCTCCAGAGAGGTTTTTCTGTCCACAGTGCTCTCTGCTGACACCTATGTCCATGGACAGGAACTGTCCAGAGCAGAATAGGTTTGCTATGGGGATTTGCTCTTACTCTGGTCAGTTCCTGACATGGACAGAGGTGTCAGCAGAGAGCACTGTGGTCAGACAGAAAAATTCAAAAAGAAAAGCACTTTCTCCAGAGCATACAGCAGCTACGTACGGGAAGGATTAAGATTTTTAAATAAAAGTAATTTACAAATCTGACTTTATGGCACCAGTTGATTAAAAAAAAAATTCCATCAAAGTACACCTTAACTACCACAGATGTATATTTACGTCCGTGGCTGAATCCCATTATGTGAAGCACGCGCTCAATAGCAGAGTGCTCTTTGTACCTGCTGGGTCCCGGTTAATACCGGACATCGCCGATCAAGCTGATGTCCAGTATCAACACTTTAGACACCACGATCAAAGTTCATTGCGGCATCTAAACCAGGAGAAAATACTGCCGGTTAGCTCAGCGGAGATGTTCAGGACCGCTGCAGTGAAATTGCGGCATCCCAAACAGTGGAGTGGACAGCGGGAGGTGCCTTACCTTGATCCTTGCTGTCCGAGCGGCGTTTGCTCCAAGCCTGAGATCCAGGCTGGAGCAATTGAACACAGATAACACTGGTCAATGCTATGCTATGGCATAGCATTGTTCAGTGTATGCAATCAAATGATTGCATGTAATAGTCCCCTATGGGGGGCTAAAAGTGTGAATATATATATATATATATATATATATATATATATATATATATATATATATATATATATATATATATATATATTAGTGTGTAAATAAAAATAAACATGTGGTATTGCCGTGTGCGTAAATGTCTGAACAATGTTAATTAAACTGCACGGTCAATGGCGTATACGTAAAAAAAAATCCAACGTCAAAAATTGCGTTTTTTTTTGTCACTTGAAAACCCTAAAAAAATGAAGCGATCAAAAAGTCCCATCAAAACAATTATGGCACCGATAAAAACTTCAGATCAGGCGCAAAAAAGTGAGCCCTCATGCCGCCCCGTATTAGGAAAAATAAAGTTATAGGTTAGAAAATGACAATTTTAAACATACTAATTTTGGTGCGTGTAGTTCTAAAAAAAAATTTTTTAAGTAGTAAAAAAATTTTTAAAATGGGTATCCTTTTAACCATATGGACCTACAGACTAATAATATGGGCCGGCATTTATCATTGTAGGTGTGAGTCATTTTTCTACCCACTTGTGTGCTGTAATGTGTAGGAGCACCAAATGTATTAAATGGTCACAGAGCATTTCATAAGTTTTGTGCAGGTCACATTTACTGAAATTTCTCTCTTCACATACATCAAAAAGCGAAGTCTGGGCTGGTGTAGTTTTAGAGGCTTTGCGGCCTTTTTGTGCCTTTTCACAAAAAGACGCAGTTCATAAAACCCGTCCATATCATGTGTATTGCCAAAATCAGCAGAAATGTGTAAACCAAAAGGCAAAATTAAACCCTCCTTGCGCCTTTTTTTGCACACAAAGGCCGACATTTATCATTGTCTTTAGACTGTTTTTTGTCTACAAAAGGTGCAAAAAAGGTGCAAGCAGGGCTTATTTGCACTTTTTTGTGCCTTTTGGTTTACATATTTCTGCTGATTTTGAGTTGCAATCCACTGATTTTAGCAATACACATGATATAGAAGGGATTTATGAACTGCGCCTTTTTGTGAAAAGGAATAAAAAAAGCGCAAAGCCACTGAAAAGTCTCTAAAACTACACCAGCCCAGACATGGTGTAGCTTTTTGGTGTATGTGGTGTATTTCTAAAAATGTGACCTGCACAGAACTTATGAAATGCTCTGTGACCATTTAATAATTTGGTGCTCCTACACATTACCAGCACACAAGTGTAGAAAAATGCTTTACATACATCTACATTGATAAATGCCGGCCAAACAGTCTAAAGACCATGATAAATGTCGGCTGTAGTATCATTTTTACCAAAAAGTGCACACTGTAGAATTGGAAGCCCCCAAAAGTTACAAAATAGCTTTTTTTTTTTTTTTTTTTTTTCAGTTTTGCCCCCACAAATTTTTTCTGGTTTCGCCATAAATTTTTGGGTGAAATTATGTCATTACAAAGTACAATTGATGTTGCAAAAAAACAAGCCCTCATATGGGTCTGTAGGTGCAAAATTGAAAGTTTTCCGATTTTTAGAAGGTGAGGAGGAAAATACAAAAATGAAAAAACCTGTGGTCCTTAACTTGTTGGGGACTGAGGGCATATGGATACTCCCTCGCGTCTTATCACTTAAGGACGGAGGGCGTACCCGTACGCCCTCCGCATTTCCGATCACCGCAGCTCGCCGGACGGTGATTGGAACGTGATGCCTGCTGAAATCATTCAGCAGGCATCCCGTGCCAATGCCCCCCTTGTCGGCGATTGCCACAAATTGCCGGTGAATTCACACTGGCGATTTGCTGCGATTCCGGGTCACACCGGTCTCCGGTGACCCGGAAAATAAGGGGGATTGGGGGGTCCCCCTGAAGGGATAGGAGTTAGGTGGCAGGGGTGCCACCCCTCCTATCCCTGTTATTGGTAGGTCAGACGCGACCAACCAATAGCAGATTGGGGGGCGGGGGTAAAGTTCGGGTACCCCGCTCTGCCCACCCACGGTAATCCGGGCAGAGCAGGGGAACCGTAGGTCACTTACCATCGGCGGCAGCGACATGCGGCTTGCTCCCTGGTACAGACTACGGAAGCCGGTAAGTTGCCTAGCAACATCTGGAGGGCTACAGTTTGAGACCACTATACAGTGATCTCTAAACTGTAGCCCTCCAGATGTTGCAAAACTACAAATAAAAGCAGTTTGGGCATGCTGGGATTTGTAGTTTTGCACCAGCTAGAGGGCTGAAGTTTGGAGATCCCTGTGCCAGTGATCTCTAAACTGTGGCCCTCTAGATCTTGCAAAACTACAACTCCCAACAAGCCCAAACAGCATGCTGGGATTTGTAGTTTTGCAATATTTGGAAGGCAACAGTTTGGAGTTCACTGCACAGTGATCTCCAAACTGCAGTCCTCTAGCTGGTGCAAAACTACAAATCCCAGCATGCCCAAACAGCTGTCTCAGCATACTGGGAGTTGTAGTTGCGTACCTCCAGCTGTTGCATAACTACATCTCCCAGTGTGCCCTTCGGCGATCAGTATATGCTGGGAGTTGTAGTTTTGCAACAGCTGGAGGCACATTGGTTGGAAAATACTGAGTTAGGTAACAAAACCTTTTCTTTTATAACCCCTTGTAAAAATGTTAAATTTGGGTGAAAACTTGCATTTTGTTAAAAAATTAAATCATTTACATACCCCTTGTTACGTTCCTTTTAAGGGGTGTAGTTTCCAAAATAGTGTGCCATATGTTTGTTTGTTTTTTTTTTTTGCTGTTCTGGCACCATAGGGGCTTCCTAAATGCGACATGCCCCCCAAAAACCATTTCAGCAAAATTTGCTTTCCAAAAGCCAAATGTGACTCCTCTTCTGAGCATTGTAGTTCGCCCGCAGAGCATTTTACATCCTAACATGGGGTATTTCCATACTCAGAAGAGATGTGGTTTCCAATTTTGGGGGCATTTTCTCCTATTACCAATTGTAAAAATGGTAAGTTTGGGGGGAAAAAACTGCACTTTAGTGAAAAAAAATCATTTAAACATCCAACTTTAACGAAAAGTCGTCAAACACCTGTGGGGTGTTAAGGCTCACTGGACCCCTTCTTACTTGCCTTGAGGGGTGTAGTTTCCAAAATAGAGAGAGAAAAAAAAAAAACCACATGGCATACTATCGGCTCCATTGGGGGACAAAGACCGTGGGTGTATCTTGCTGTCTCTAGGAGGTGTGAAACTATGGTAAAAGTCAGCTCCTCCCAGCAGGATATACCCGCCTTCAGGCTCTGAGCTAGTCAGTTTAAGCTTAGTGTCTGAAGGAGGTGGACATGGGCTGAATTCTCCAGTCCAGGTCTTCTGTTTTTTATTTTTCTAGTATAGGGACGTGTTCGTTTTTTATTCCTTTTCCGTTTTCAGGTGGGGACTCAGGAACTGCGGTTCACTGTTTCCCCATTGCGAGTAAGGGGGCACAGACATTGTGTATATGCGCTGTTAACCCCCTCTCACCAACAGTCAGCGTCTGGGTGGTACCTCATGGGTCCGGGGTCCCCCTTTTTTTTTTTCTCTGCTCGCCTCGCTTGCGCATAGCAGCCTGGCGTGATCCAGGGTCAAAAAGCTGACTGAAGACTTCACTGAAGACTCCATTAGGTAAGTTCTTCTGACTGAGGTAAGTACTTTCCGCGAGTCAAGACAATTCAAGAGCGTTATTCATTTGACAAGGACTTTGTCGCTAAGGTGGCTTCCCCTCCCTCAGTGGATCCACCAATCTCCCGGATCTCTAAGGCGACTACACTGTCTCTGGCGGATGCCGCTGCCTTCAAGGATCCCACGAACAAGAAGGTAGAATCTTTAGCGAAGTTCGCTTCTGAAGCAGCTGGCTCTTCTCCTCTTCTTCCCATCTTCGCCTCGACATGGGTCTCCAAGGCCCTGTCAGAGTGGTGCCAACAGCTCCATCAGGATATCTTAGGTCCTCTGGGGGGGATCCCGCTATCTGCTCTGGCTCTCCGATGCGCCATGGCTGGGGACTTTCTATGCGCTGCTTCCATGCAGTCAGCCCGTTGTTCTGCCTTTGCTGTGGGTCACCTAGCAGCCCTCTGCCGCTCTATGTGGCTTAAAGCTTGGAATGCGGATGCCGCTTCCAAAAGGTCTCTCACTGAGCTTCCCTTTACCGGCGGCCGACTTTTTGGCAAACGCCTTGATGAGATTATCTCTGAGGCAACGGGAGGTAAGAGTTCCTTGTTACCTCAAAATAAGGCTCACCCTACTTCCCAAAGGAAGTCCTTTTTCTTTCGGTCCTTTTGGACCTCTGGCCCCAGTAAGGGGTCCAAAGAGGCGCCCTCGCGGGACAAGAAGGCTCCCTCGTTCTAGACACACCCATCTTGGAAGTCGGACTCCAACCGCTCTGGCCGTTTTGCGCCCAAATCGGGCAACCACAAACCCACTTCTGCATGAAGTGAGGCCTCCACCCGCGGTTTCTTTGCGGGTGGGAGGTCGTCTCTTGTTTTTCCGAGACATCTGGACCTCACACATTCAGGACTCTTGGGTCAGGGACGTGGTGTCCAACGGTTACCGAATCGAATTCACCTCCCTTCCGAGGGATCGCTTTTTCCGATCCCGGGCCCCCCGGTCTCCTCCCCTGGCGAAGCAATTCTGTGCGGCTCTCCAATCTCTGCTTCTCCAGGGGGTGATCGTCCCTCCAGGGGAAAGTTTTCGGGGTTTCTATTCAAATCTCTTTGTGGTCCCCAAGAAGGACGGTTCTGTACGACCAATCCTAGACCTCAAGCGTCTCAACCTCAATTCCATCCGCCACTTCCGGATGGAATCTCTCCGCTCGGTGGTGGCGTCCCTGGAACAGGGGGAGTTCCTTTCATCGGTGGACATCAAAGATGCCTACCTCCATGTGCCAATATTTCAGGGCCATCATCGGTACCTCCGTTTTGCGGTTCCGGAGGGGCACTTTCAATTTGTAGCCCTCCCCTTCGGTCTAGCCACGGCTCCTCGGGTCTTTACAAAGATCCTCCTTGCGCCAGTGATGGGCCTGTTACGGTCGAAGGGGATCTCGGTAATACCCTATCTGGACGACCTTCTCATCAAGGCTCCAACCAGAGATCAGACTCTGGAGAATCTGGACCTCACTCTCCACACTCTGACTCGCTTCGGGTGGCTGGTCAACCGGTACAAGTCAGTCCTCCAGCCTACCCAGTCTCTAACCTTTCTGGGGCTTCTATTCGACACGGCCTCTTCCCGAATTTGTCTTCCGCCGGACAAACGTCTGGCGCTCCGGGAGGGGGTCCGCTCCCTGCGGACTCAGGTATCAGTCTCCATCCGCACTTGTATGGAAGTCCTGGGTCGGATGGTGGCAACTATGGAGGCTGTACCCTTTGCCCAGTTTCATTACCGCCCCCTCCAACTGGCGATTCTCTCTCGATGAAACAGATCTCCTCTGTCCCTCGATCGTCAGATTGTTCTCCCTCTCGGGGTCCATCAGTCTCTGCTCTGGTGGCTCCGCTCCCCCCTTCTTCAAGGGCGGTCGTTTCTTCCCCTTCATTGGCAGGTTGTTACAATGGATGCCAGCCTGTCGGGCTGGGGCGGCGTGTTCAGGGATTGGACGGTTCAGGGACTCTGGTCTCCCCAGGAGACCCTTCTTCTGATAAACATATTGGAATTACGGGCGATTCTTCTTTGTCTTCTTCATTGGGAGCCCCATCTTCAGTCCCGTCCTGTCCGCGTTCAGTCGGACAACGCCACGGCCGTGGTGTACATAAATCGACAGAGCGGCACTCGCAGCTCGGCAGCCATGGCCGAGGTAACCAAAATTCTCTCCTGGGCGGAGAGCAAGGTTCCGGCCATTTCGGCGATCCACAATCCGGGAGTGCTCAACTGGGAAGCGGACTTCCTCAGTCGGTCCTCACCCGACCCCGGCGAGTGGTCTCTTCATCCGGAGGTCTTCACACAGCTCTGCGACCTCTGGGGCATTCTGGACGTGGACCTCTTCGCGTCCCGGCACAATCGGAAAATTCTTTCGTTTGTGTCAAAGTCCCGGGACCCTCAGGCTTTGGCCGTGGATGCCCTAGCGATTCCTTGGGCGGGGTTCGCCCTACCTTATCTGTTCCCTCCTCTTCCACTCCTTCCCAGGGTTCTGAGGAAGCTCAAGGCAGGTAGCTCCAGATTGGCCCCGAAGGTCGTGGTACACCGACATAGTCAGGCTCCTGGACGACGTTCCTCTGCGCCTTCTGCTCCGCCCGGATCTACTCTCAGGGTCCTCTTTGCCACCCCAATTTACAGTCGCTGCATTTGACGGCGTGGCGGTTGAGACCAAGTCATTTGCACCATGCTTAAGGCTCGTAAGCCCTCCTCCGCAAGAATTTACCACCGTACTTGGCAGTCTTCTTTTCGTTGGTGTGAAGCTCAGGACTTCTCCCCGGTAACCTTCTCTGTTCCCTGTCTTCTCTCCTTTTTGCAGTCGGGGTTGGAACTGGAGTTGTCTCTCAGTTCCCTTAAAGGTCAGGTTCCGGCCCTTACTGTTCTTTTCCAACGGCCCCTGACTTCTAATCCTCATGTCCGGACCTTCCTGCAAGGAGTGGCGCACGCTGTTCCTCCTTATCGGTCACCCTCTCCTCCTTGGGACTTGAATTTGGTTCTTAGTGCCCTCCAGGGAGCACCCTTTGAGCCCCTTAGAGAGGTGTCTCTCCGCCTCCTTTCTTGGAAAGTGGCGTTTCTGGTGGCTATCACCTCCATCCGGAGGGTGTCTGAATTGGCAGCTCTTTCCTGCCGTTCTCCGTTTCTGGTGATCCACCAGGACAAGGTTGTTTTCCGGCCAGACCCTTCCTTTTTACCTAAGGTGGTCTCGGCCTTTCATCTCAATGAGGACATTGTCCTCCCGTCCTTTTGCCCGGCTCCTTCTCATCCTAAGGAGCGCTTACTACACAAGCTGGACGTAGTTCGGGCTGTTTGGTCTTATCTCTCCATCACTTCTTCGTTTCGTCAGTGTGATTCCTTTTTCGTTCTTACGGAAGGTCATCGCAAGGGACAACCTGCTTCCAAGGCCACCATTTCTAAGTGGATTTGGTCCGCCATTTCGGAAGCCTAGCGCTGTAAGGGGAAGATTCCTCCTTTCAGGGTTGTGGCTCATTCCACACGTTCTGTTGGGGCATCCTGGGCTCTCCAGAATAGAGCCTCGGCCTCGCAAATTTGCAAGGCACTTACCGTAAAATCTCTTTCTCAAAGGATCCATTGGGGGACACAGCTCCCGCCCTTTTTGGGTTTTTCCTTTGGTTCTCTGTCCGAGGGTGTGTTCAGTTATGTTTTTTCTTCTGGTTCTCGGACAGTTTGGGGTTTTTCCTTGACCTATTGGTCCTCTGCTATTGCTCCGGAACTTAAACTGACTAGCTCAGAGCCTGAAGGCGGGTATATCCTGCTGGGAGGAGCTGACTTTTTTTTATTACCATAGTGTCACACCTCCTAGAGACAGCAAGATACACCCACGGTCTGTGTCCCCCAATGGATCCTTCGAGAAAGAGATTTTACGCTAAGTGTTAAAATTTTTTTTTTTTTTTTGCTGTTCTGGCACCATAGGGGCTTCCTAAATGTGACATGCCCTCCAAAAACCATTTCAGAAAAACTCACTCTCCAAAATCCCATTGTCGCTCCTTCCCTTCTGAGCCCTCCGAATACTTGACATACACATATGAGGTATTTCCTTGCTTGAGAGAAATTGGGTTACAAATTTTGGGAGGCTTTTTCTCCTATTACCCCTTATAAAAATTCAAAAACTGGGTTTACATGCGAGTGTAAAAAATGAAGATTTAGAATTTTCTTCTTCACTTTGCTGCTATTCCCGTGAAACACCTAAAGGGTTAACAAACCTTTTGAATGTCATTTTGAATACTTTGAGGGGTGCAGTTTTTATAATGGGGTCATTTATGGGGTATTTCTAATATGAAGGCCCTTCAAATCCACTTCAAAACTGAAAAGGTCCCTGAAAAGTTCAGATTTTGAAAATGTTGTGAAAAATTAGAAAATTGCTGCTGAACTTTGAAGCCCTCTGGTGTCTTCCAAAAGTAAAAACTCGTCAGTTTTATGATGGAAACATAAAGTAGACATATTGTATATGTGAATCAAAATTTAATTTATTCGTAATGTCTGTTTTCCTTACAAGCAGAGAGCTTCAAAGTTATAAAAATGCTACCTTTTCAATTTTTTCATAAGTTTTTGAACTTTTTCACCAAGAAATGATGCAAGTATCGACAAAAATTTACCACTAACATAAAGTAGAATGTCACGAAAAAACACTCGGAATCAAATTTATAAGTAAAAGCATCCCAGAGTTATTAATACTTAAAGTGACAGAGGTCAGATTTGCAAAAAAAAATGCTCCCGTCCTTAGGGTCAAAATGGGCTCCGTCCCCAAGGGGTTAAAGGAACTGTCCAATAAAAAAAAAATTGGTCTAAACAAATGCATTATGTGAAATGAAACGCGTTTCAAAGGTACAAATATTTGTCCTTTTTCAGAGGCACTTATGATTCTTGCTTTGTGTTGATAACCTGCTGCCCTTGGTTCCCATTCACCATCTGTAGCCGGTCCTAACTCAGTCAGGACCGCTCACAAATGCAATTCCTGACTGGATTCTGCAGAAAGAATGAACATCTGCCCTGAGAATTCTATAGTGTGAATGGCGCTGGACTGGAATTTGCACTGTGAGTACCGGTCATCAACAGTGTTTCCAGCTGTTGCAAAACTACAACTCCCAGCATGCCTGGACAGCTTTTGGCTGTTTTGCACCAACTGGAGGCTTACGGTTTGGAATATACTGGCATATGATGGAGGAGAGAATTCTAGTGCCAGATATGCTTGTTTTACACCATTTTCAAGATCTCTGCTTGCTGTCAGCGCCAGGAAATCCTTTACCACAATAGTGTTGTCCGCACTGATCTCTCACCTCTTTCTGAATGGATATGTTGGAGCTCCATGATTCTGGGTGAGGCGGTTCAGTAAAGGGGCGGATTCCTGTCAGACTGCGCTGTGCCCGGTGCCAACCGCGCTCGGACGCCTTCTACTCCTGCTCTTTCCGGCAGGTGGCAGCACAGGCACACCGCGGCCTCCAGTCTCAAGCATGTTGTGGGGGCGGAGAAAGGGCGGGGCCGTGGTCCAGGCTCCCGGTGGCGGTGTCCGTGAGCCGGAGGAGCTGCTCCGGGTTCTCCCATGGAGCAGGCCGGCTGTCAGGGGGAAACGAGGGCCTGAGAGCTGGGACGTCGCGTCGTCTGCTCGACACTGAGCGAAACAAAGAGGAGAAGCGGAGCCAGGTTATGGCGGACGGCGGGGGAACGCGCAGTGGGAAATGTGGCCGGGCCCCGGGGCTGCTGCTGGGATGGAGCCTTCTCCTCCTTTCTTGTCAGGGATGCACGGCCGGCGGCGAGGACGACTCTCGGGCCGAGGTACCTACTGCTGCCGTGGGCGAGCGGACACCATCCCCCACTACTACGGATTTGACCTGTGGACAACCCCTGAGCCCGACCCTCGGCTCCCCCTCAGACCCTATACGTACACAGGAGTCTTCACTGTCCTATTATATGGCTATTATTGATGGGGGAAATGCCCTAGAATGCAGTAAACATTCCCAGACCCTACACTGCCCCTTACCCCACTGGTGACCCATGTTTATGTGCAAGGATAAGATCCGAAATGTCCATGTGAAACAATTGTCCTTGTCATCTGCAGGGTTGGGGCCTTTACCTTGACTTTTGGCTTTCAGTAAGGTCCAGCAGACAGGTGGGGCTACCAGACCCCCTAAATAATATAGTAACATGACTGAAGAGGGTACATAGACCCCTGATTGGTGTGGGCTCCTGTGCCAACACCCAGATACATTCACCATAGAAATAATGATCCTCTAGTCCAGTGGTCTTCAACCTGCGGACCTCCAGATGTTGCAAAACTACAACTCCCAGCATGCCCGGACAGCCGTTGGCTGTCCGGGCATGCTGGGAGTTGTAGTTTTGCAACATCTGGAGGTCCACAGGTTGAAGACCACTGCTGTAGTCACATCCAGATCTGCTAAGTGTAGAATAAGCCAGAGATAGTGGGTGAGCTCAGCAGGATGGGATGATGTTGGGTTATGTGGATTTGCCCCCTAAGTTGCTTTGATGGTTACACTATATGAGATGAATAGTAAGTATGGAACAATGGAAAGTGCCTCAGTAAGGGATGTTGTTAGCTCAGAATACATTGTGAGATGTCTGCTGTTCTTCCTCCAGGCATGGCTGCGGCTCTATGGCTACCTTCCTCCAGTCAGTCGCCAGATGTCCACCCTGCGCTCTGCTCAGATCTTCTCCTCCGCCATCTCTGAAATGCAGCAATTTTATGGGATACCAGTGACGGGAGAGCTGGATAAGAACACTAGAGAGTAAGGACCACAAAGCTCCTAGGGCATGCTGGAACATATACAGTAATGAATGTTATTTATTGCACAGCCACCAGGAGGCACCATCTCAGTCTTTACACTAATAATCATCCCTCCTAGAACTGCCATATTCAATGTATGTTGTGGTATCCCTTCTCTATAAATTCAGTGGATGTGCCCAGCACCCCTCCCTCACCTTTCATTTTCTCTTAACATGGCTGTTTATTGTCAGGTGGATGAAGAAGCCACGATGTGGTGTCCCCGATCAGTTTGGAAGCAAAGCAAAGTCCAGCATGCGGCGGAGACGTTACGCCCACACTGGACGCAAGTGGAACCAGCTGCATCTGACATACAGGTGTGTGCCCGGCCCAAGGCTGGCATTACAGGCATGATCAGCAGGGAACCATGTGCATCCTCTCCTTCACTGATCCTGATCTTAAGCACTTGAGAATGTTTGTTTATTCTTAATGGTTTTATTAATTGCGAAAGACACACCAAAAAAGTGGATTAAAATTCCAGTGCTATTCATTCCATTATGGATATAGGTAAGCCCACATGTTGATTAGTGCCAGACAGGCTACTCTGTCCCAATGTATATGATCCCCGTGTGCACCTACAGTGGTGTGCAAATTGGGTTGGAGTGATCACTGTATTAAACTCTAAACTCAAGCCCCCCTCGACATGTTTTGCTGCTTAACGCAGCTTTGTCAAGAGGATAGCATGCACTGTCAGTGCCCGCTGTCCTCTTGACAAAGCTGCGTTAAGCAGCGAAACATGTCGAGGGGGGCTTGAGTTTAGAGTTTAATACAGTGATCACTCCAAATAAATGCAATAAGCGGATTGCTCACCTCACAGGAATAGTGCCCTCCTAATTAAGTTTGCTAATTGGAGATCCCCTATTGTGCCAAGCAGAATAAGATCAATGGTTCTAGCGCTCACTGTGTTCCCAAAGTACCAGTGTGGTCTCATAGCGCCTTCACCAAAAGAATTTCACTATTGGATTACTCTGCATAATAATTAGGGGGGCATGGACCCTTTTGTCAGAGGTCTCACATATACCTTTTAAAATCATTTGTCCCCAAAAGTAGTGTGTCTAAACCCCATACGTTATTAGTGCCCCATCAGTGTGTTCTGATCTGTTGGTTAGGAATACCGAGGCTATAACTGTGCACAAGCTTTTTTTTTTTTTATTTTATTTTTTTTAAGTAAAATCTTGCACTAAAGTAGATTTCTTCCTGTTAATACTGACCCTGTTAATCTAAATGATGATGTACCAGCAGAAATGTTGCTACAGTTCTTGATTTTATTCATATCTGAAGAGAAGATATAACAGCAGAATAGTGACTGTAGTGCTGGGTGTTTGCCTTGTGCTGTTATTGATCGGTAATCATGTGACCTTGGACATTGCCAGATACCAGCTAGAAAAAAAAAAACATCCTGAGCCAAGAGAAAGAAGTAATTGTGTGCACAGCGAGGGTAGGGCGTGTGTATAATAGTGTCTAGCATGAGTGCATGATATTTATACATGTATGTGTAGAATGCTAGAGCATGTATACTGTACATGTGTAGAGTAGGGGAAGGGCATGAATTTATGTGTGCATTGAGCCATGGGTATATGTGTGTGTAGAATGGACTCTATATACACACGTGTGTGTCATTCTTCCAATGTCATCCATATGATACCCCCACTTCTTTTTGCAGTATCCAGAATCACTCGGCCAGGCTGGGTGTCTATAACTCCATGGATGCCATACGGAAAGCCTTTGCTGTGTGGTCAAGTGTAACACCACTGACCTTCTCAGAAATCCCATATGAGAGTTTACGACAGCGCCAGGCCACCACAGACATCCTCATTCTTTTTGCCTCCGGCTTCCATGGTGACAGCTCGCCCTTTGATGGTCCTGGTGGCTTTCTGGCGCATGCTTACTTTCCTGGGCCAGGCATGGGCGGAGATGCTCATTTCGACTTAGAAGAACCTTGGACAGTGGACAACACCGACTTGTCAGGTGAGGGCCCAGCCATGTGCCATAAGAGGCATCAGCTGCAGGGGAACTCAGAGGGATAACAGCTGTGGGGGCACAAAGGGGTAACAGCTGCTGTCCCCCTACTCAGGGAATCACCTCTTCTTGGTCGCTGTCCATGAGCTCGGACATTCCTTAGGCCTGGAGCATTCAAATAACCCCACCGCAATCATGGCACCCTTCTACCAGTGGATGGACACTGACAACTTCCAGCTGCCCGAGGACGATAGGCGAGGAATACAACAGCTGTACGGTGAGAACCCCACACTATTCCTGCAGCCCTGATTACCTCCACCCAAATTATTGGCCTTGTATTATATTACCTATTTCCATTATTGTCCCTGTACCATATTACCTCCTACATCCTTATTATTGCTCCTGTATTATTTTACCTTCCCTCTTCATTACTGCACCTACAATTGAAAGGTGGGTTTTTAGCATTAATTGTTTCTAAATTGTGGGCTGACTGTATATGTTATAATAGTTACCTAGATAAGAATCTAAACTAACAACACGCAAACAGTTGTACCAGTCACATCTTTTATTTAGAACTTAAACATCTACAATGCAGGGGGGAAAGTGGCAAAATATTTTACTTAAGGAGAAGAGATTGGCAAAACACCAGTGAACACCGTACTACCAATTAAATGCAAACAAACCTTGGATACTGATAGGTCTCTTCTTTGCAGAAAGGATTTCTCAGTGTGAACAATACCTCAATAATAACAGCTTTCAGAAGATGTGATATGTAGATTTATGATGCCAAAATATCACTGCTAAAGACCTTGGTATATATTTATCCATGGTTAGACAAATTATCTGCAAATTTTATGAAAATATTCAGCCCTGTTGCTACTGTCTCTAAGAGTGGGCATGCAAGATAATTTTAAGAGCTCAGCAGACAGGGGTAACAGCAAAAGACCTACAGAAGACTACAAACTTCAGAATCCTGAATTTCCACGGCAAGAAACATCTTGTGTGGAAATTCTGCCACATGTACAGCGCAGCAGAATCCTATTTGAAATCAATGGGAATTTTCTGCAGTGGAATGTCCTCACAAGTTCCGCCCATGTGAACCCGGCCTCAGAAGCACAAATGCCCTTTGCTTTGCTGCCTCAGGACATTTTGTGATTTATTGAGGGAACAATGAATTCAAAGATGGATTAAAATATTTTACATTAAAGGTGAGGGCAGCAGTCTGTGTCCTCAAGCTGAATTGACATTGAGTAATACAACATGACTTTGACCCAAAGCACACAATAAATCAGAGTTCTGACCATAATCCTCTTTAGATGTTGTGGCAGGACCTATAGAGGGCTGTGCATTTCAGGCATCCCAGAAATATTCATAATCTGAATACATCTGCAGGGAGGAAAAGTTGCCTCTCACCGTTGTGCAAATCTTATTTGCAGCTCCAGCGATTGCCGCTAAAGAGGGACATACTTATTAGGCTCAAGGGTTCACTCAGTTTTTCTCCCTGCACTTTGTATGTTTACTCAATGGGGGAGATTCATCAAGACTTGTGCTGAGGAAAAGTTTACCAGTTGCCCATAGCAACAAATCGGATCGCTTCTTTTACTTTTCAGAGGCCTTTTCAAAAATGAAAGAAGCAATCTGATTGGTTACTATGTGCAACTGGTCCACTTTTTCCTCTGTGTCATGAAGTGTTTGACTTGGTGCTCCATCACACTGCCGGTGTGCTCCACTTAAGGGAGCGCCATTGGTCAGACCATCAATCAGAAGGACAGGAGTTAAGCGGAGGGAAAAAAAATACCACGTCCTATTTTTTTTCTCTGCTCAACTCCTGTAAAATACTGGAAACTCAACTGACCCCATTCAAGTCAATAGGATCCTTCAGAACCCGACTGTGTAGTTGTGCTCCGACCTGTTCAGGGTCTGTTTGGGCAAAAAGAAAGAGCTGAAGGGGTCAGAGCACGACGATAGTTTGAATGTTTCATTAGTAATCAAGGCAGAAATCCAGTTTATTCCATAGGGTTCATGCAACTATATTTTAAATAAGCCATTAATGTCTCCATATTTTACTTTCTTTCCTCTCAATTATTAGCCTTATATCATACCTCCCTCCCACCCATTATTGTTGTTATATCATACGATCTGCTCCCACAGCCCCATTGTTGTGCCTATAATATACTGCTATAGTATATTATGCTGCTTTAGTATTTAACTTTTTTCCCCTAACCCCATTATTATCTCCTCTCACATGTTGTTGCCCTTTTCATGATACTCCAAGCTGTTTCTACTGCTGATAAATCACATCCCCCTGGTTCCTAACAAGTATTTTTGGAGAATTATCAAAACCTGTGCAGAGGACATGTTGACCAGCTTTCCCATAGCAACCAAATCCCTATTTTTTATTTATTTTTCAAAGCCATTTTAAAAATGAATGAATCAGTCTGATTGTTATGGGCAAATCAACGATGTTCCTCTGCACAGGTTTTGACAAATCTCCTTCATTGTCTTATACTGTTGTCTATACAGGGAGTCCGAACAACGAGGCACCGAGTACCCTATCTCCTTTTACTACTCCAGCCCGCCCAGACAAGAGACTTCCAAAGCCACCACCAGGGGGCAAACCAGAGCGGCCTGGAAATGCCCCTCCTAAAAGCCCATCTATCCCTGATCAATATGGCCCTAATATCTGTGAGGGCAACTTTGATGCAGTGACTGTCCTGCGCGGAGAGATGTTTGTCTTTAAGGTAAGCAGATCCTGAGAAAGTCCTGCTTCCCTTCACCCATTCAATGCTTTTATCAACATGACATCACCGGCTCCCTATCCACTACCATAGGACAGACCAGAGCAGTCTCAGAACTGTCGGTGAGTTTTGCTTGTGGGTTCCACTATTTAGGATTTGCCCTTTTGCCCCTCCTCCTTTGTCAGAGGTGGGAGGGCAGCCTGCTGACAGTATTGTGTTAATGTGCAGGGTGCCTGGTTCTGGAGAGTGCGTAATAACCGGGTATTGGATAACTACCCTATGCCGATCGGCCATTTCTGGAGAGGACTCCCAGCCAACATAAGCGCTGTATATGAGAGACATGATGGGAAGTTTGTGTTTTTTAAAGGTGGGTCTGGGGGAATTGCAGATGTGGTGGGGGTCATTTCCAGTTTGATGCTATATTTTTATATAGAGGAGGCAAGTCCTGTGATTATTAACATCTCATTAATTGGCAGGGGATAAATACTGGTTGTTCCGTGAAGCCAATCTGGAGTCGGGGTATCCACAGCCACTTAGCAACTTGGGATATGGCATCCCCTATGACAGGATTGACACAGCTATATGGTGGGAACCCACAGGACACACATACTTCTTCCGGGGAGACAGGTAAGACTGGGGTTATACTATTTGCCCCACATGTGATACTGGGGGAAAAACTGGAGTACAGTTTGAAACTATGGATCCCCTTTACGTTTCTGACAGCCATTCTTGAGATTGTTCACATATAGAGTATCTGTGACCGGGGGAGTGAAAACATTGGAAAACAGGAAATGGACAAGAATAGATGAGAGGAAGCTCCCTCTGGGCCTGGGTCATACAAGAGCCAGCAGGAAAACACTCTTTGTATGTGTCTCTTCTCCTCTGTATGAGACCCTCTTCTTATTAAAGGGTTTAGCCATGTTGGGCTGCCTGGAGGTCTAGTTCCACCTTCTCTCATGGCTCTTACCCCTCACACCCCCTTCATAATGACCCTTCTGCAAATTATCTTATGGCTTTTTTTTTTTTTTTTTTTTTCAACTCTAGCTACTGGCGCTTCAATGAAGAGAGTCGCTCTGTTGATACAGGTTACCCAAAATCCATTAAGGTCTGGGCTGGTATCCCAGACACCCCAAAAGGTGCCTTCCTGAGTTCAGATACATGTGAGTATAACATGATAGGAGCAAAATGTCTTTTTCACACAGGCGAAGTGCTTTACTGCACTGTGCAGACTTCCTGTCACTCAACCTACTAGAGAAAACTAGTCAACCTCTCCCTAGTCTGAAATGGCTGATAACAGGCAGCAGTAGATTGTATTCACCTGTCCTACAGTCAGCCTCTCCTTAGTCTGACATGGCTAATCAGAGGGGAAAGTACATTATAGTCACTACGCTATAGTCCAGTCCACACTGATGAATCCTGATGAACATTTAATAGGATTTATGAGAGAGAATTAGCCAACCAGGTGAATCTTCACAGAGGGGTCCTGGGATTCAATGTCAACTGATGCCACTGTCTTGTCCCCGGCAGCATACACTTACTTCTACAGAGGAGCCAAATACTGGAAATTTGACAACCAGCGTCTGAAGACAGAGCCTGGGTACCCCAAGTCTATATTACGAGACCTCATGGGCTGCCAGGAAGAAGTGTTCAAGGAACCAGATGCTGCCCCGAGGTGGCCAGATGTGGAGCAGCCACCATTTAACCCTGATGTTGAGCCTGAGGATCAGGACAGGGACAAGGAGACTGCAGGCAGGGAGGACAATGGCCGAGATGTGGATGTGGTTGTCCATATTGATGAGTATACACGTGCAGTCAGTGTTGCCATGGTGATTGTGCCTCTACTACTGCTGCTATGCATCCTGGGATTAATCTACATCATTGTTCAGATGCACAGAAAAGGGCCTCCAAAATCCCTCCGATACTGCAAGCGTTCCCTGCAGGAATGGGTGTGACCCCTCCCCCCCCCCCCCCCCCCACCCCCATTCAATGACCACTTGCCATCCATCGCTTCCCACTTTTCCAGCCATCTTGGTTTTTGTACATTTTAATTTACATTTTTTTTGTGGTGCTAACATGGGAGCAGACCACCCCTTCCTCCCAACCTGCGGAACTTTAAAAAAGTGGCAGTGGAGGTGCTGTATCTGCCACCCTCTGCAGGTGTGCTGGGGTAATACTCTGGACAGCGACACCATGTGGCTGCTGTGATAATTGCACTTGTGAATTGCACCATGTAGCTCTTGGTACTTTGTGTTGCACATGACCCTGATCATTACAATGAATGTCTGCCGTGAGTGCGGTTAGGGTGCCGCCGCCGCCACCTTCTATAATTTTTATTTTGCACTGAACAAGTCCTAAGATGGACACAAGATAGAAACAAGGAGCAGATTCCCCTCCCAATCAAGTGCTAGAGATGGGGGGCGGGAGGGTCTGTTCCCTGTTGTCTATCAGAGAGTCCGTTGTTCCTGTGGAATGTCAGTCTTGGGTAAGAAGGGAAATTCTGTAGGGGCTGGGCCCACACTATGGCCTGTGCATCGCAGCCTCTGCATGATTAGCACCACCCAAATGTTTGTTTTTATTAAAGTTTTCTAAACATTAAATTGGAAATTTTTATGTCACAATGGTGAGCACAAGAGTACCACATAGCGTGCCACTGTGTCAGTACAACTCACTTATAGGTAAGAATGCCAACGCTATACAGCGTAATAGAATGAGTGCAGTGGTGTCAATACAGCAGACAGATGGGTAAGTTTGTTTACTTGTGCAAAAAACACATAATTTCTTCCAAAAACAGCACCACACCTGTCCTTATGTTGTGTTTAGTTCTGCAACTTGATTCCATTCACATCAGTGGAACTGAGCTCAAATTCCAAACACAACATGAGGACAGGGGTGGTGCTGCTGTTTTTGCAAGAAATTAGCTCAGGTTTTCTACCCCTGGATAACCCCTTTGACACAACAAATAGTGCCGATGACCACTTTCTTCTTCCCTGTTAATATGCCAAAATTTATTTATGGAGGGGCATAAGGACTGACAGGCATACATACATTTTTTTCTTTTTTTTTAGAGCAGCAGGTTAAAACTTACTGTCATTTAAAAAAATCCTTTGTGTCATGCAAATAGTTAGATTTTGGGTCTCAGTCTTGAAACCCTCATGATCTATGGCTATGGCCAGGGAAAGCATGCGACAGCGCTCCTTATTCCCCATTTCATTATTAAATCTGTTTCATTGTTGGAGCCCATATGTCAGAAGTTTCTTTAAAGAACAGAAGGCAGGTTCACATGTGAGTTCTGTGTGGAAAAATCTGAAACATTTACAGTAGCAGGAAAGTGGATGAGATTTAAAAAAAAAAAAAAAACTTCATCTGGGTTCACACTACTTTTTATGCAATACGGGACTGCATACGGCTGGGGGGAGCTAAAACCAGGCACTCCCGTATCCCTGCCGTATGCGGCCCATATGTAATGTATTTCAATGAGCCGACCGGAGTGAAGCGCTGACTCCAGTCGGCTCATTTTTGTCCCGTATGCGGTTTTCCCACAGGACCTAAAATCGTGGTGGACCGCGGTTTTAGGTCCGGCGGGAAAACCGCATACAGGACAAAAATGAGCCAACCGGAGTCAGCATTCCACTCCGGTCGGTTCATTGAAATACATTACATACAGGCCGCAAACGGCAGGAATACGGAAGTGCCCGGTTTTAGCTCCCCCCAGACATATGCGGTCCCGTATTGCATAAAAAGTAGTGTGAACCGAGCCTTATCCCAAAAAAACTGACTAAATCTGTCTGTAAATTGATTAGTGTGTAAATTGACCTGCAGCAGGTCAAGTTGTGTTTGAGAGATTGCATTTTCCCCATTGATTTAAATAGCAACGTTAGAATCTACTATAATTTCACAGTGGATTTATCTGCAGAAATGTTGCGGTTCCACAGTGAAATCCACAACTTTAGATTGAAATATATTGGTTTTCTTTTTCCTCAAAACTTCTACATATTTCACATGATTTGGTGTGAAAGGCTGCAGGTAATCCACATAATTTCCTAATTTCCTTCATGTGGGAATGTACACTTAGGCCGGGTTCATACTACAGAATTTCCGAGTGGAACTCCGTTTTGAAATTCTATTGCAGCAAAGTCCCATTGCTGGCAATGGGATTCTGCTGCTCAGTGCACACTGTGGAGTATTCGAGGCGGACTTTCCGACCAGAAAATCCGCTCAAAAAATTCCACCAGAACATTAAACTTGTCTGTGAGGTGGCCAATGTCTGCGCGGTCCTAGCGCCAACTGATTCAATCTGCACAGGCCGCACTAGAAATCTTCGGTAACACAAAATTCTGAAGTATGAACCTGGCCTCATCAGGGTCCAGTCTGGTATTACAGTCCAACCTCATTCATGTGAACTGGAGTAACGCAGATTCTTCCTTCTAATCTCTCACAATGCAAACAAATCTGTTTCTCTCATTTGCTTTAGGGCAACAGAGAGTCGGGTTCCCCTACACTGAACAAAACTCCTTTCACAACAACACAGGCTTGGATAGTCTAGAGCAGTGGTCTCAAACTGTGGCCCTCCAGATGTTGCAAAATTTCGACTCCCAGCATGCCCGGATAGTGGTTGGCTGTCCTGGCATGCTGGGAGTTGAAGTTTTGCAACATCTGGGGGGCCACAGTTTGAGACCACTGGTCTAGAGATTCATGCAGAGAGTCTATTACCAGAGTTTAGTACCCTCCCGTTATGTGCTGCAAGGGTTAATGCAGCATCCTTGACATCATGCATTTCCTCTTTCCATTAGACGAGGAGTGAGGAGGAGGGGGTCTCGGGGGATGCACAAGGGTCACATCCTCAATCTCAATTAGGTGCAGAATTAAAATGCACTTTACCTGTATGGAAAAAATCCAGGATACAGCAGCACAACAAATCAAAGCAAATCTATTCAGAGAAGGCCTTGTTTGTAAGTATAAGCAGCATCAGGCTCTGACCTTTTACAAACCCCTCAAATCCAGCTAAAACAAAACTACAGCACAAGTCTATATATGAGAAGAAAAAAAAAAGTTAATTAAAATGTGCAATGTTTTGGTAGAGACATGCTGCCTTCTTCAACCAGGGAGCCTGGTTTTACCACAGCGGCTCAGCTAGGGGTTCAGCATAGGGATAACAAAACACTATGGTCTGAGTGGGCCCTCCACCCAGCCATCTTAACATAGAATTTGTCGGCAGATAAGAACCATGTTCCATATTCTAAATACTTATAGTCCCTGGCCCTATCTTATATAGAGGATGGCCTTATGTCTATTCTCATTCTTGTAAACTCCTTCACTGTATTTGTAGTTACCACTTCTACAGGAAGGTAATTCCATGTATCCACTACTCTCAGTAAAGTAGTAGTTTTTCTTCTTTTGAATATCCTCTCCTCCATTACCATGTTGTTTCCCTTTATGTATGTAAAATTTTCTATAATATCTCCTCTGTCCTCTTTATGCTCAGGCTGCTGGAATAAAAATAATAAAATGTTAACCTTCTGCCACTTCCCCGATATCACTGTCCTCTAGCCCGGTCCTTTTGTGACCTTTTGGTGTCCAACATGTAAATCGCCGGCCGCAGCAGTGTCCTACCTCAGCTAGTAATAGGCTGAGTAGCAGTGTCATGTAACAAGTCCGGGCATAGGGAATAAGAGGTTTTCACTGGAGTTCTCCTTTTAAGTCTTCTGAAATAATAACCCCTAAATCCCTTTCCTCAGATGTTGAGGACTGCATCACATATTCTGTACTCTGCCTTTGAGTTTTAACGCGCCAGGTGCATTTCCTTTCGTCCTAACCAGCAGCATAAGTGGGGGGAATTTCTCCTCTGTGAAGCTGGCAGGACAGGCAGAATTTTTATAAAATTTCTGCCAAAGTACAATTAACCACTTATGGACGCAGGGTGTACAGGTACACTCCCGTTCCCGAGTCCTTAAGGTCTCAGGTTGTACCTGTACGTCCTGAGTCCCGCTTACTGGGTTTAAACTGTTCTCACGAGTTGAGAATGGGTTGATCCCCATGGGTCCCGGTTGCTACGGGCAGTCAGGACCCACTGCTAATGCCAGGCACTTCTGATCGAGCCGATGCCCGGCATTAACCCTTTAGACGCCACAATCTAAACTGAAAGTAAAACTATCCCGGCAACTCAGCTAATCTGGACTATTGCAACAGAATCGCGATGTCCCAATCACATTACTGGACGGCGGGAGGGTCCTCCTCGTCATCCGATAGGGATCTACTGCTCCATGCTTGCACCGCAGGCTAGAGCAGCAGAGCGCC
Source organism: Hyla sarda (assembly GCF_029499605.1). Classification (NCBI taxonomy): domain Eukaryota; kingdom Metazoa; phylum Chordata; class Amphibia; order Anura; family Hylidae; genus Hyla; species Hyla sarda. The sequence continues at coordinate 143,149,979 of NC_079194.1, read as the reverse complement.
GGTAATGCTGATCAATGCTATGCTAGTGGTAAGAAAAATAAGAATAAATGTGAATAAGCACCCCCCCCCCCAATTAAAGTTTGAATCACCCCCCTTTTCCTATTTTTAAAATAAAATAATGTAATAAAATTAATAATCATATGTGCTACCGCTGCGTGCATAAATGTCCGAACTATTAAAATATAAGGTTAGCTAAACCGCTCGGTCGATGGCGTCACGTCCCTTCATATACCATAAAAATATTAATAAAAAGTGTTCAAAAAGTCCCACGAAAACAAAAATGGTACCGATAAAAACTACAGACCACAACACAAAAAATAAGCCCTCATATAGCCCCATATGTTGAAAAAAAAAAGTTATGGGGGTCAGAAGATGTATTAAACGAGTAGTCCAGTGGTGATTCAGTGGTGAGCAACTTATCCCCTATCCTAAGGATAGGGGATAAGTTGCAGATCGCGGGGGGTCCGACCGCTGGGGCCCCCCGCGATCTCCTGTACGGAGTCCCGACAGCCCGCGGGAAGGGGGCGTGTCGACCTCCGCACGAGGCGGCGGCCGACACGCCCCCTCAATACAACTCTATGGCAGAGCCGAAGCGCTGCATTCGGCAATCTCCGGCTCTGCCATTGAGATGTATTGAGGGGGCGTGTCGGCCGCCGCCTCGTGCGGGGGTCGACACCCGCTATCTCGGCGGAGAGCCGGGGCCCCGTACAGAGAGATCGCAGGGGGCCCCAGCGGTCGGACCCCCCGCGATCTCAAACTTATCCCCTATCCTTAGGATAGGGGATAAGTTTTTCACCACTGGACTACCCCTTTAAATATACAAATTTTGGTGCATGTAGTTTATAATTTTTTTTTTTTAAAGTAGTAAAATAAATAAAACCTACATGAATTGGGTATCCGTGTAACTGAATGGACCTACGGAATAAAGATAAGCGTACATTTTTTATGTAAATTTGTTTTCCCTAACAGCAGCACAAGTGGGGCGTTCTGCCCCTGTGAAGCTGGCAGGATGGTAGAATTTTTAATTCCGCCCAAGTAATTAACTTTTAATTGCCCCTCCTCCCCTAGGCCCTATTGCTTAATAAAAAGTAAAATAAACAAAAATTACAGGAGGGAAATTTGTGTGCCGCTGTTCGTACTAAGGGAAAACAACTTTATGTTAAAAATGAATGCTTCCCTTACGTCCTAACCAGCAGCACAAGTGGGAACTTAGCAAGTAACAAGACAAATAGGGAGGGACTACGGAAGAGTGGCACTTAGGATGGATTGCCCAAAGGCCAACTCTTCCGAACGTTAGGCATTAACCCTGTAATGACTAATAAAGGTATTCTGCGTGTCCCAGGAGGCAGCAGCACAGATTTGTTCTAGAGGAACAGCTTTTCTTTCGGCAAAAGAAGTAGAGACTGCCCTAGTGGAGTGGGCAGTGACAAAGGCAGGAGGAGTTAACTCCTGGGCTACAAAAGCCTCCCGGATTGCCTCTTTAATCCATCGTCTCAGGGAGGGTTTAGAAGCTTTAAGACCTTTGTTCTTCCCTGAAAAGGAAACAAGAAGGTGTTATGATCTTCTAAATTCTCCAGTTCTTGAAATATCAATTCTGAGGATTCTTGAAATGTCCAAAGTAGGATCTGCAACTTCCTCGGGAGAGGGTGGATTAGGACACAGAACTGGTAGAGATATGGCCTGATTGATGTTGGAGAAAGTTGGGACCTTAGGAACAAAGGTAGGTAAATATCTGGAGAAAAAATTTATAAGGCTCAAAAGCTGAAAGGGCTTGAAGCTCACCAATCCTCTTGGCTGAAGTTATGGCCATTACGAAGGTGACTTTAAGGGACAAACACCTAAGGTCGACTTTTTCCTGAGGTTCAAAAGGGGGGGAGCATAACCCCTTTCGGAGCTCCGCACGCAGCGTCCGGAAGTTCATTACTCCGAACGCTGTGTGTGGGCCGCCGGGCTTGAGGGGGCGGGCGTGACGTCACGCCCGGCGGCGGCAAACACGGAAGCCCGCGCACAGCGTTCGGAGTAATGAACTTCCGGACGCTGCGTGCGGAGCTCCGAAAGGCAGGGCAGCGCACAACACCTTTTAAGAACAGTAGACAAATCCCATTTGAGAATAGGTCTGAGAACACTAGGATTAAGTCTTTCAGCTCCCCTGAGAAATCTTCTGATTAGGGTTTCTTGCGACAAAGATCTGCCTAAAGAGGCAGAGAGTGCTGAAACTTTTAAAGTGGATGGGCTAAGACCCTTGTCAAGGCCATCCTGAAGAAAACTTAGTAGTGCAGAAAGAGGAGGATCTGAGGCTACTAACTCTTTCCTAGCACACCATTGAAGGAAAATCTGATTTATCCTGGAATAAACTTTGTTGATTCTGCTCTAGAGTGTGCAATGGTTTTTAAGACCTCCGCAGGAAGCCCACTACATAGTAGGGTCCTGTCAATCTCCAGGCTGTCAGAATGAGATTCCTCAGATCTAGGCAGGAGCCTGTGTTGTGAGACACAAGGTTCTGCACAGGGGGAAGCCCCCAATAAAGCCTCATCCAATAATAACTCATACTCATGAGCTGGGTAAACCAGGACCTCTTGGGCTAGAATGGTATGATGGCAATCACTGAGGTCTGGTCTTGCCTGACTTTCATCAATACCTTTGATATCATGAAAAGTGGAGGGAATATGTAGGCCAGCCTGAATCTCCATGGAATGGACAGAGCGTCTATCGCCACAGGATTGTCCTCCTTGTAAAGAGCGCAAAACCTTGTTCACCTTGGCGATCAGACGAGTTGCCATGAGATTATCTCTGGCACACCCCACCTTTAGAGTTATTTTCTTGAAGTTATCTTCATTCAGGGACCATTCGCCTTGGACTGGAAGGCCGCGACTTAGACCATCTGCTACTATGTTGAGATCTCTTTTGATGTGGACTGCTGAAAGGTGGGTTAGGTTGGTCTCTGACCAAGAGAGAATTAGTCTGGTCTCCTTGAGGAGAACTTGAGACTTCATGCCACCCTGTCTATTGATGTAAGACGCCACAGTGGTGTTGTCTGACCAAACTCTTCGATTTCCCTAGAATAAGGGGTGCGAAGTGGTGGAGAGCTAGACAAACTGCTCTCAGCTCTCTCATGTTGGAGGAGAGAAATCTCTCCTGAGGGGTCCAATTACCTTGTACAGGATTCTTGTCCAGATGGGCTCCCTAGCCCAGAAGGGAGGTGTCCGTAGTCAAAATGATCCAACGAGGTTGAATCAAGGACTTCCCATCTGTCAGATTCGTCCACCATCTGAGAGATGTACGGACCTCGGCTGACAGGGTGCACTCTTTGTCCAACCCCTTGGGCTTGCAATTCCAGACAGCCAAGACTTGATTTTGAAGCGGTCTGAGATGCCATAGGGCCCAAGGGACTGCCTCTGCAGACGCTGACATATGACCCAACATCTTCATCAGAGTTCTGATGGAGACCTTACGAAGAATCATCAGAAACTCAATGGCTCTTATGACTCGTTCTCTTTTCTCCGGAGTGAGAGACAAAGTCATCTGAGAGGAGTTGAGAACAAAACCCAGGAACTTCCTGGATGTGATGGGATGATTTCAGACTTTTCCCAATTTATAAACCAGCCCAAGCGCTGGAGAAAATCTAGAGCCAAATGAAGATGCGACTGTAAAACGTCTAGAATAGCGGCTTTTAAAAGCCAGTTGTCTAGACCTTTTAGTGTGAGGGCAGAGACCACGGGAGCCCCCACCTTTGTAAAGGTGTGGGAGCTGAAGTAATGCCGAAGGGCAGAATGGCAAACTGGAGATGCCTTGCCATACTTTTATGGTGACAGCAACCCTAAACAACTTCTTGTTAGCAGTAAATATAGGAACATGAAGGTAAGCATCCTTCAAGTCGATGGTAACCATAAGATCTTGAGGGTCCAGGCTGCTAATGACTGAACAAATGGTTTCCATTTTGAACCGTCTTTTCTTTATGAAACGGTTTAGAAAGTGAAGATCTTCGATCATGCCCCAGTCGCCCGATGGTTTCAGCACTAGAAAGATTGGGGAATACACCCTGATCCTCTTTGATTGGGGGGAACTTCCTCGAGAGCAGGCTTTCCTATGTACTGGAGGACAGAGTCCTCTAGAATAGCCTGTTTTGGTTGAGGAAGTAATTTTGTTAAAAAAATTTCCTTGGAGGAGGGGAGATGAAATCTATTTTGTACCCCGACTGAATAACGTCCAGAACTCAAGGATCCTGGATAGTCTTGTCCGGATGCTTCCACTCGGCCTCCATTAGTTTCCCAAGTGTGTCATCCACTTTGAAAACCCAAGGTCTTCTAGAGGGGGATGTTGAGGCTTCCCCCTGATCAACATCCAAATCCCCTGATCGGCCAGATCTAAGTAATCTCTGTGTCTTTTCAACAGGAAAAAGAGACTGAGAGACTACTTCTACTGATTACTTTGACTTATCTTCTATGGACATGGCGGAATCTTCCACAATAGAAGGAGGACTAGATGAGGTTCTAGGTCTCTTGGTGGAAATGGAACTCTTGATTTTGTTAATAGAGTTCCCCATAAACTCCTTCATCCAAACGAACATGTCATGGCCCGTGGGTTCAGCCGGATTAGCAGGTGGGCGACATCCAGGACACCTATTGAATTCATAAGCATCAGGTAGCGGAGTACCACAATCAGCACAGGTCAGATGGCGCCTCTTAGAGGCGGAATTGCGACCTCCAGAATATGGATCACTCGACGGAGGAGTAGACATTGTTCTGGAATTAAAACAATAGGTTGGAAAAAAACTAAACCCGCTTTGTTGCAGCGCAAGAGAAGAAAAGATACCTATGAAATAAATAGGGCTCTTTGCAAAAAAAAAAACACCACCACACAGCAGGTACCACACAAAGTGTAGCCTAGCTAGATAGGCAGCAAGAGGCCTAATAGAGGCCAATGCTGTCTATATATAGGTCAAAGGGAGCCAATTTTGAAATAGACTCCGCACCCTGGAACTGACCTAGCTGCTGAGTGTTAAGTTTTTAAAATACTTAACAAAATATATAATAATTTGTGCCCCTTCCTAAATGCTGGAAGGGGCAGAAGCTACTAAATATGAACAAATACTAGCGCAATCGGCGCTAGAAAGGAAAAAACGGCGGACCTGAAGTCGTCAGATGAAGATCCGCGGCTCCGCAACACAGAGTGGAAATCGGACGCCACAGACAGATGCTGCTGCCCGGGTGCACGGTACCCCAACTAGAGGTAAGATTCTTTCTGCTAATGAGAGGTTTGGTCACTGCAGAGTGGGCTTTTAGTCCAAATGCTCTTAAATGGCGAGACACTGTATGACGAGACATCCTTACCCTGTTCAGTGCTGAACTGGCGAGCAATTCCAGCTGTGGTGTTGAAACGAATACCCATTGAGATTCTCTGCATTATCCTGTCCTCTCTTGCATTTGTCTTTCAAGGGTGACCAGCCTTAAATGAGTTTGTGATGTTGTAAAGATGCAATTTTCTAGAAATCACAGACTTGGAACGACTAACTTCTCTTGCTATGGCTGATAGGGTCACCCCTTTGGTCTTCATCTGGACAACCTGCTGCAGGAGGCTTTCAGTCACTTTGGAGCGGCACACCATTTATGCAAAGTCAGTGAAAACTGGAAAGTTAGGCTGCCAGTTAAATAAGGTTTGTCAGATCATTAAGGAAATAAGCACCAGTTGCCAGATTAACACCAACAACTTGCAGGTATCTGAAAGTGTTCTCTAATTTTGCTTAAAATACTTACTCATGTTAGGATATATTCATATAGGAATGCACTATGACCTTGACATTTAAGAAATTGTGTGTTGTTCTCTAATTTTGATCTCCAGTGTACATATAGGATCACTTCTGGGGGCGGGCCAAGTTGAGTTTGGCGCCCGGTGCATTTTGTGCATTTAAGCCAGCCCGGACACTCGTTTTGCCTCTTATTGCTGTCTAAGCTGCAAGAGTGTGGTCTCCTATGTATCTGGTGTGCTGTAAAAGAGGTAGTACCCTCAGATCCTCCTCTTTCTGCAATTCTACAGTTTCTTCAGGACAGTCTCCACAAGGTTCTGTGCTTGTCCACCTTTAACCAGTTAAGGACCCAGGGCGTACCTGTACGCCCTGAGTCCGCACCCTTTCTATAACGCGGGGCCACGGCCAGGCCTCTAACAATGCCCGAGGCCTGTGGCTAATAGTACTGATTGCATAGGTACTGATTGCATCGGTACTGATCGCGGTGCCGCGTGCTTGTAACCCTTTAGAGGCAGCGTTCAAAGTTGATCGGCACGTCTAAAGTGAAAGTAAATTACTCCCAGCTAGCTCAGTGAGCTGTTTGGGACCGGCCCTGCGAAATTGCGGCATCCCAAACAGCTGGCAGACACAAGGAGGGTCCCTACCTTCCTCCTGCGTCACCGATCGGCAAATGACTGCTCAGTGCCTGAGATCCAGGCATAAGCAGTCAAGCGGCAGAATCATTGATATGAGATAACAATGATTAATATAAAAGATCAGTTAGTGCAGTATTATAGCCGCTAGAGGGGGCTATAACACTGCAAAAAAAAGTGAATAAAGATCATTTAACCCCTTCCCTAATAAAAGTTTGAATCACCCCCCTTTTCCTATTTAAAAAAAAAAAATGTAAATAAAAATAAACATGTGGTATTGCCGCGTGCGGAAATGTCAGAATTATACAAATATATCGTAAATTAAACCACATGGTCAATGGCGTACACACAAAAAAAATTACAAAATCCAAAATAGTGTATGAAAAGCGATAAAATCCGATCAATACAAAAATGATACTGCTAAAAACTTCAGATCATGGCTCAAAAATTTTGCCCTAATACCACCGCAGAAAAATTGAAAAAAAGTTATAGGGGTCAGAAGAGGACAATTTTTAAACGTATAAATTTTCCTGCATGTAGTTATGATTTTTTCCAGAAGTACGACAAATTCAAAACTATATAAGTAGGATATCATTTTAATTGTATGGACCTACAGAATAAAGAGGTGTCATTTTTACCCAAAAAATGTACTGTGTAGAAACAGAAGCCCCCAAAAGTTATAAAATGGCATTTTTCTTCAATTTTATCGCACAATAATTTTTTTTCCATTTCGCCGTAGATTTTTGGGTAAAATGACTGGTGTCATTACAAAGTAGAATTGGTGGCACAATAGATATGGATTTTTAGGTGCAAAATTTAAAGAATTATAATTTTTTTTAAGGTAAGGAGGAAAAAACGAAAGTGCAAAAATGGAAAAACCCCGGGTCCTTAAGGGGTTAAAAGTCCACATTGCTGTGCTTTCTGCCTCTCTAGGCTCTATAGGAGGTTCCTGAAAGGAGGCGAAAGATTTAAACCTAGCATCCTGAGACTGGTCCCACAGTGGGATCTATCTGTTGTTCTTAAAGAGTACCTATCATCAACAAAATCATTTAATATGTTGTTCATAATCATTAATGAAGACATATTGTAATATATCTTCATTAAAAAATATTAATATTTATACCAGTTTTTTCATTTTATACTTTTGGCCACTAGGGGTCTCTCTTCTATGCCTGGTCTGCAGGCAGCTTCCTATGCTTTTCATAGTAAGTGTACAGCTTTTAGGACTAATGCTGAAAGGGATCTGGTCCTTCCACTTGATGTTCAGTACTCTCAGCTCAGGACTCGCTCCCAGCACTGTGAGCTACAAGCCTGCACATGCCTCTCATATAACAGAGGCCAGTCATCTCCCCATTGCTCCCACCGCCCCTGGTTCTCAGCATTGACTTTTTAGTGCAGAGAGACACAGGAGAGAGAGAGAGAGAGAGACAGAGGCTGCCGTCCTTCCCCTGTATTTAGTCTGTATGCACACTGCAGAGCAGTGTTTCCCAACCTGGGTGCCTCCAGCTGTTGCAAAACTACAACTCCCAGCATGCCCGGACAGCTGTTGGCTGTCTGGGCATGCTAAGAGTTGTAGTTTTGCAACAGCTGGAGATACCCTGGTTGGGAAACACTGCTGCAGAGGGAGAGCAGCATACAGGAAGACTGGCAGAAGCAGAGTCCCGGCCAGGCTTCATGTGACATCATGCCTGCCGGGAGCCGCCTCCTTCCACCCCTCAGAAAGACAGTGCTCCTGAGCTAATGAAGAGGGATAAAAAAAAGGTATTTCCACAGCGTTTTAAACCTCAATAAACACAGGGATAGGCATAGTTAGAGCAAGGGACAGATGGGGATGAGGGAAAGTTTAGTTGATGACAGGTACTCTTTAAGGGGTTATGCCCGCCCCATTTTGAACCCTTAGAGAATGTAGACTATAGATTTCTGTCTTTGTTTCCACCCTTGTTCTTTTTCTGGCGGTTATTGGAAACTGGCACAGCACTTTTTGAGCCAAAGTCAGAAGTGGATCCATAAGGGAGGAGAAGTACAAGTCATTCCTTTATATGTCATATTCCTTTTGAATACACTTCTGGCTTTGGCTCAAAAACTGCAGTGGCAGTATTCCAAAAACTGCCAGAAAAAAAAACAAGTGGAAACTTAGCCTTTGAAGGTCACATTCCCTATCATTTTGTCAGCATCACAGTGATGGGATGATGGCCAGGCAGTTTTCTTTTCTGTCTGGCCGCTACTTTATGTCTTGCGGCTAGCATCTTTTTCCACGTGTTGGCTGTGTTTTATGTGTGAGGAGAGGGCGTGTCTTGGTGAACTCTGTGACACCTTCTGTGTAAACTGAGGGTCCTGTTCCAATTTTTGTTTTGCCCATTCTGCAGCACCAGAAACTACGGATACTGCTTCCGTTAACCCCCTGCTTCCATTAACCCCCCTGCTCCTTCTTCCATTCACCCCTCCAACCCCTGCTTCCATTAACCCCCCTGCTTCTATTAACCCCCCGCTTCCATTAACCCCCCTTGCTTCCGTTAACCTCCCTGCTTATGTTAACCCCCCTGCTCCTTCTTTCATTCATCCCTCCTACCCCTGCTTCCATTAACCCCCGTGCTTCCGTTAACCCCCCCTGCTTCCGTTAACCACCCTTGCTTTCGTTAACCTCCCCTGCTTCCGTTAACCTCCCCTGCTTCCGTTAACCCCCCTTCTTCCATTAACCCCCCGCTTCCATTTACCCCCTGCTTCCGTTAACCCCCCTGCTTCCGTTAACCCCCCTGCTTCCGTTAACCCCCCCCTGCTTCCATTAACCCCACTGCTCCTTCTTCCATTCACCCCTCCAACCCCTGCTTCCATTCACCCACCCCCTGATTCCATTAACCCCCCTGCTTCTGTTAACCTCCCTGCTTATGTTAATCCCCCTGCTCCTTCTTTCATTCATCCCTCCTACCCCTGCTTCCATTAACCCCCGTGCTTCCGTTAACCCCCCTGCTTCCGTTAACCACCCTTGCTTCCGTTAACCACCCCTGCTTCCGTTAACCCCCCTGCTTCCGTTAACCTCCCCTGCTTCCGTTAACCTCCCCTGCTTCCGTTAACCTCCCCTGCTTCCGTTAACCTCCCCTGCTTCCGTTAACCCCCGCTTCCATTAAACCCCCGCTTCCATTAACCCCCCGCTTCCATTAACCCCCCCTGCTTCCGTTAACCCCCCCCTTGCTTCCGTTAACCCCCCTTGCTTCCGTTAACCCCCCTTGCTTCCGTTAACCCCCCTGCTTCCGTTAACCCCCCTGCTTCCATTAACCCCACTGCTCCTTCTTCCATTCACCCCTCCAACCCCTGCTTCCATTCACCCACCCCCTGCTTCCGTTAGCCCCCCTGATTCCGTTAACCCCCCTGCTCCTTCTTCCATTCACCCCTCCTACCCCTGCTTACATTCACCCACCCCCTGCTTCCATTAGCCCCCCTGATTCCGTTAACCCCCCCTGCTCCTTCTTCCATTCACCCCTCCTGCCCTGCTTCCATTAACCCCCTGCTCCTTCTTCCATTCACCCCCTCCTGTCCCTGCTTCCATTATCCCCCCCCTGCTTCCATTAGCCCCCCGCTCCTTCCATTTATCCCCCCCTGCTTCCATTCCATTCCCCGCTTCTTGCCCTGCATACATTCAACAACCCCCCCCCCCCCCCCCGCACGTTTCCTCCAGCACCGGAGGTTTGCAAAAAGAACTGATCATTAAACAAAAAATTATTATTTTTCAGGACCAATTCCAGAAGGGTGATGATAAACTCAGTTTTTTGATTAGAGAAATAATTTGCCCCGCTGGACCTCACAGCCTGCACACCCCCATCGTGTGGGATGGAGGTGTACAGGCTGACGACGTCCAGCGTGGCCAATATGGTGCCCGATGGAATTTGAATATCAGCAATTTTTCTAAGAAAATCTGATGTATCTTGTAAATATGATTTCGCCGCTTGTGCATAAGGCGAAGAATCTGCTCCACAAAGATTGACAAGCCACTGGTAATGGACCCCCGGCCGGACACAATCGGCCTACCAGGGGGGTCCTTCAGTGACTTGTGAATCTTTGGGAGCAGGTATAACATCGGTGTTACTGGATGAAGAATAAATAAAAATGTATACAAAGTCTGGTCATGGAACATCTTAGCTATGAGGAGCGATTAAAGGAGTTACATTTGTTTAGTCTTGAGAAGAGACGTTTAAGGGGGGGATATGATAAACGTATATAAGTATATAAATGGCCCATACAAAAAATATGGAGAAAAACTGTTCCAGGTTAAACCCCCCAAAGGACGAGGGGGCAAACCCTCCGTCTGGAGAAGAAAAGGTTTAGTCTAAAGGGGAGATACGCCTTCTTTACCGTGAGGACTGTGGAACGGTCTACCTCAGGAACTGGTCACAGCAGGAACAATTAACAGCTTTAAAACAGGGTTAGATACATTCCTGGAACAAAATAACATTAATGCTTATGCAGAATTATAAAACTACATCCCTTCCCCTTATCCCCTTACACCCTTCACTTCAATTCCCTGGTTGGACTTGATGAACGTTTGTCTTTTTTCAACCATACTAACTATGTAACTATGTAACTATGGTCGATCAATTGTGATTGTAATGCTACATCAAGTACAGTTTTAATTTTAGAATGGATCTTTTGTGTAGGGTCAGAGTTAAGTCTTAAATAAGAAGAACAATCATTTAATTGCCTCTCAGCTTCCAAAATATATTTTCCCCGATCCATGATCACAATCGCACCACCCTTGTCGGCGGGCTTCACCACCAGATTGTGATCATGGATCAGGGAATTAAGGGCCAACAATTGTTGTCTAGTCAAATTAGAATATTTGTATGTAGACAGAGTATCTCTGATCACAGAAATCTCATGTTTAATCAGATTACAGTAGGTATCCAATGCACTGTTTTGTACAATAGGATTAAAATTGCTCGGAAGATCTAGATCAAAATCTGAAAATACAAAGCAATCATCCTCACCAACATCTCTTGGCACAAATTTTCTGTTGCTACATGGATTCTGTGCGAACCATATTTTTTATTTAAGTCTATGGAAAAACTGTATAATATCTAATTCAAGTTGGAACCAATCGGTTGCTGCACTCGGGCAGAAACTGAGGCCCTTCGACAAAAGTTCTAGTTGTGTTTTAGAGAGTTCAGTAGAGGATATATTTACCGTAAGTGGAGTCTCGTTCACTTCTTCTTGAACTGTAGTTTCTGTTGTCCCGTGCGTGTGCTCTTCTGTGCCCGGGTCTTTTTTGGAACGTCTGTGTCTTTTCCCTCCTCTGCGGGTGGGTCTCCGCTTGAACCACTGTCCTGGCCTAAAAAAACGGCATTATTATCATTCGATCTGTCCGTGTTCAAATCATTAGATAGTTCTTCATTAGTATTCCCTTTAGTATCCTTAGGTCTCCGTGGTTTCCTGGCGGATGGGGCATTAAAGGTGTTATGAGTCCAGGTGTATACATGTCCAGACGAATAGTCCATAGTGTCCCGGTGCCACTTATGTCGTTTCACTGATTCCATTTCGCCTTAAGTTTGGATAAAAAGGTTGCTTGTTTCTCCATCAAGGTGTCCAATTCCTCTTTATTGGTGCTTCCCAAAGCTTCTTCAATTTAGGTGAGTTTAGATTGAGTATTCACAATGTCTTTATGTAAAAATTCGATGTTAAGAAGGTTTAAATCCTGTGCATACCGGTTAGAGATTAATTCATATTTACTTCTATAATCTGGGTCAGAGGAATAGGTATTATTGCCTGGTTGCGAATGCAGACCTCGGGGAATCCGTTGGGAACGATAATATTCGCTTAATGTCATTGAATGTAGTTTTAATGATAAAAGTCTCTGATTCGTTCTCATATTGTCTTTTCAAATCCATAACCGAAGGGGCATGTAGAAAGGATACATCCTCAGTGAAGCAGCCCAACAGATTCCCAGAGGTCTTCGTTCGCAACCAGGCAATAATACCTATTCCTCTGACCCGGATTATAGAAGTAAATATGAATTAATCTCTAACCAGTATGCACAGGATTTAATCCTTCTTAACATCGAATTTTTACATAAAGACATTGTGAATACTCAATCTAAACTCACCAAAATTGAAGAAGCTTTGGGAAGCACCAATAAAGAGGAATTGGACACCATGATGGAGAAACAAGCGACCTTTTTATCCAAACTTAAGGGCGAAATGGAATCAGTGAAACGACATAAGTGGCACTGGCACAGATTTTGATCTAGATCTTCCCAGCAATTTTAATCCTATTGTACAAAACAGTGCATTGAATACCTACTGTAATCTGATTAAACATGAGATCTCTGTGATCAGAGATACTCTGTCTACATACAAATATTCTAATTTGACTAGACAACAATTGTTGGCCCTTAATTCCCTGATCCATGATCACAATCTGGTGGTGAAGCCCGCCGACAAGGGTGGTGCGATTGTGATCATGGATCGGGGAAAATATATTTTGGAAGCTGAGACGCAATTAAATGATTGTTCTACTTATTTAAGACTTAACTCTGACCCTACACAAAAGATCCATTCTAAAATTAAAACTGTACTTGATGTAGCATTACAATCACAATTGATCGACCAGACTTTGTATACATTTTTACTTATTCCTCATCCAGTAACACCGATGTTATACCTGCTCCCAAAGATTCACAAGTCACTGGAGGACCCCCCTGGTAGGCCGATTGTGTCCGGACGGGGGTCCATTACCAGTGGCTTGTCAATCTTTGTGGAGCAGATTCTTCGCCCTTATGCACAAGCGGCGAAATCATATTTACAAGATACATCAGATTTTCTTCAAAAATTGCTGACATTCAAATTCCTTCGGACACCATATTGGCCACGCTGGACGTCGTCAGCCTGTACACCTCCATCCCACATGATGGGGGTGTGCAGGCTGTGAGGTCCAGCGGGGCAAATTATTTCTCTAATCAAAAAACTGAGTTTATCATCACCCTTCTGGAATTGGTCCTGAACAATAATTATTTTTTGTTTAATGATCAGTTCTTTTTGCAAACCTCCGGCATCGCCATGGGCACGAACTTGGCGCCCACCTACGCCAACGTGTACATGGCGGTGCTGGAGGAAACGTTCGTCTATGTGTCCCACCACTCCAGCAAATTGCTGGGGTGGTGGCGGTACATAGACAACGTTTTTTTAATTTGGACAGGGACCATGGAGGAACTAAATGCATTCCATGGTTGCCTCAACTCTGTTAATGATAATATCCGGTTTACGTTGCATGCTTCCTATTCGTCTGTTAATTTTTTGGATACATTGGTCACTCTTTTCAGGTAACAGATTAACCACGGATTAATTTGTTAAGAGTACCGATCGGAATTCAACTTTACATTTTTCAAGTTGTCATCCCCGCCCGATGGTGCGATCCTTGCCCTATAGCCAAATGCTACAGGCAAGGTGCATCATCGAGTCGGAGGAACAAATTTCACCTGCATTGGACAGGATGATTACCAATTTTTCCAAGCGTGGTTATCCCAAGGATCTTCTCTTGGAGAGTAGATCCAGGGTGATCACCTTGGATAGAAAAGAACTGATTCATTCCACAAAACGTAGAGACAGGAGAGTGAGAGTCCCTTTTGTCTCTACCTTTGGTGAACATTCCAAGAAGATTGCTAGTGCTTTAAATAAGCACTGGCATATCTTACAGACAAGCTTCCCTAATATTACAGAATTCAAATAAAAACCATTGATTTCGTACAGACGTCCACCTAATTTGAGAGCTAAATTAGATAAGAGTGATGTATCAAATAAAGTGAGTACCCAGAGATACATGACGGTAAGGAGCAAGGGATCTTACCCTTGCCGTCAATGTGTCACATGTAAATATATGGAAAAGGGGCCTACATTTTCCCATCCAACATCCAATGAGAGCTACAAACTAAGACACTATCTTAGCTGTACATCAGACCATGTGGTCTATGATCTGAAGTGCCCATGTGGTCTCCTCTATGTGCGGGAGACCACGTGGGACTTCAGAGTGAGATTTAATCAACACCGCCATAGCATCCGCAAGAAGCGTCTGGACCTTCCAGTGTCCAGACACTTTGCGGAAGCTCAACATCAAGAACGAGACCTAAAATTCACCTTAATAGACCATATTCCTCCACTAAAGAGAGGTGGAGATCGTGTGAGCATTCTCAAACGCCGAGAGTTACAGCCGGGGGCCTCGATGTGGAATTCACTGTAACTCCAAAAATATATAATGTTAATGGGCGCTAATAACATCATAGCTACACATAGCCAAGGAAGGGACTTACATAATATCTGATAGGTGTCATCCAGATAGTGGTAATTGCAGCCTAGATCATCTGTTCACGTGTCATCACAGAATCTGAGAGCATCAGTGATTCGTTAATATTTGATGTTTCTAATATAACTATTCCAATTTTTATGTATTACTATTATTAATATATATTTTCTCATCTGTTATAGGGGGGAGGCGTGCTGCTCTTGACCAAGACTCTCCATCAAATTTATCTCACACATGTAACAAGATTTTATATGAGCACTTTATTGGAGAGTAATTTGTGTATTTGATTGGTGCGAATGGAATGCGGCCTCATGGCAGTAGACATTAATCACCCTTGGGGACTGTCCGAACAATTCATATCTGCAACTTATTCTTATTTTGCTGTTCATTTTAATTTATTCACTATTTTTAATTCATTTTATTTTATTTCTTTATGTTGAATTTTTTATTTTTTATAATTCTTTATTTTTTTATTTACATTTTATGTTTTATTTCTTACAAAATAAAAAGTATTTACACTTATTTTATTTCAATTATCATTTTATTTATACCCCACAAGATACATGCTATGGATTGTGGCACCTCCGATAGTAGCACTCAGGTCCCCCACATGGAGACGATTCGGGAGGGAGACCCCCCCTAGAGTCGGAGAATGTGGTTGCAACTTGGAACCAGAAATGGATTCTGATTGCTAAGGGTTACCGAATGTGACGGATGAATACAAGGGTGCTTACCTGTGAATATATACGGATAGTATGGGGTCTATCAGCAATGTCTAAGGACTGCTGAAACAATGACGGTTTGATTTATTTTTAATTTTATTTATTTTTATTTATTTTTGATTCTTGTATTTCTTTCCCTTAATCGATTTGGTGATCGGCCAGCCCGATGGTGATAGCACGCATGCGTGCGGGCTGACAGCCCGATGCGCCTGCATGTGCAGTCTATTGTGCACGTGACCGCTCTGTGCGATCGCGTGACTGTTACGTGGCCGCCTCTGATTCCTTACCAATGTGTGATGCACAACACTTCCTGACTGATCAGCTGACCACCGCATAGGTACTATGGGAAAGGTGAGGTGGCGGCATCTGATTGGCCATGGATTATCACACACCACATCACTATGGTGATGGAGGACGCGGCGCAGCCGCAGTATGTTTTTTACCCACGCTAGATATTTGTACGTTGCCGATATGGATGGTGAGTCTTATGAGCATCCCGCCTTCTCCTGTTTATATGAATAATGTACACAGATGATATTAATTAATTATCATGATACCATTCTCTGTTTTTATCTTTATTTTATGCTGTGCAGCAATTTTAATTTGCACTTCACATTACTTGGATACTTTATGTATCCCCTAAACACTGTTCACTGTTTCTTTATGAATTTTATATTTTGTATGATGATTTTATTCACTATTTTTGATTAATTGATAATTGTTAAACAATTGCACTGATATATGATGTTTGATGTGTATATATACCTTGTTGGATCACTGTGCATTTAGCTTGAGGATGGTGTTGTGAGAACACCGAAATGTCGCTCTTGTTCATGGAATAAAAGAAACACTTATTTTTGCACTGAATTTGTGTGCTGCAGTCGCCTCTCTACTTTGTATCTACATTGGGCCGTGACCGGGACCCCTGAGACTTGCGAGCACCAGCTTATTGATTGTCAGGAAGTGCTGCTTCCACCTCCTTCTTCTACTATATATATACACATATGTCCTTTTATGTCACTTTCATGGCCTTATAAATCTGGCCAATAGGGGATCTCCCTTCTGGTCCAGACCACATTCCGTCTGCTCAAAACCACAGACTTTGGTCTCCTGCTGGACTGGCAGGAGACCAAACTCAGGCAGCGCGGTCTGGCCATATCAGGACAACTGGCTGATAATTGGCAGAACACAGTCGATATTACTGGATCATGTCAGGTTAACCCTGGACTTACTCCAGCGCTTGGGGACCTCAAGACCAAATGGTGCAAGAAAGTTAAACAGATTTGTAAATCAATACAACAAAAGAGAAAAGCGTGCACTCACCGCCGGTAAACTGCTGCAGGCCCAAGGTCCGGGATCACTACGGCATAGACGGAGACGGTAAGGGGCGCTCAGAGGCTACGCCGGCTGTTTCGGACGTAGGAACGTCCTTCTTCCGGCGTAGCCTCTGAGCGCCCCTTACCGTCTCAGTCTATGCAGTGGTGATCCCGGACCTTGGGCCTGCAGCAGTTTACCGGCGGTGAGTGCATGCTTTTCTCTTTTGTTGTATTTATTGATACTTCATCTAGTGTGTGCACCCCGCAGGTGCTGCCTATTTATTGCATCGGGTCCGGACGCTCCCAGTGACTACCTTGCGGTATTGTATGTTTGCATCTATCTGCTTAGCTACGTGGTGTGCTCTCTCCTTCTAGTATTGTCTAAAGATTTGTAAATCACTTCTATTTTAAAATCTTAACCCTTCTATATACTACAGATATACTTTATATCCCGAGAAATATATACAGAGAAATTTGTAAAGTTCTTTCTAGCCTGACAACAGTGCTCTTTGCTGACACCTCTGTCTGTGTCAGGAACTGTCCAGAGCAGGAGAGGTTTTTATGGGGATATGCTTCTAATCTAGACAGTTCCTGACATGGACAGAGGTGTCAGCAGAGAGCACTGTTGTCAGACAGAAAAGAAATGCACTAGTACTGGAAGAATTAAGATTTTTTTTAATAGAAGTCATTTATAAATCTAACAGACCATAGATACAGATCCGGCACTGCTGAGGGTACGGCAAATAGGTAGCTACAGGTGGATGTTAGAAGCAAAAAACTATTCCATGTGGTGCTCAGTCCAGAAATAGCAGATGTATCCAACAATAAATGAAGTGAGAATAGAGGACGGCACTCACCCAGGATAGTAACTTCAAAAGTTCTTTATTTTATGAACACGGTGGCGGTGTCAAACAGGTGTATAGACAGGAACTGAGGCCCTCAGCATTCCTGTCTATCCACCTGTCTGACACCGCTCATAAAATAAAGAACTTTTGAAGCTACTATCCTGGGTGAGTGCCATCCTCTATTCTTACTTCATTTATAAATCTGTTTAACTTTCTGGCACCAGTTGATTTGAAAACATTTGTTTTCTACTTGTTTCCACCGGAGTTCCTCTTTAATGAGCTTCCTCGGTCTGTTGTTCTCTGTGGTAGAAGCCGTACCATGGGCTCTGTGGCATATTAGGCTCCTTCAGTTGAAAATCCTGCACCTGTGGAACCGGACATTGTCTGATCTAGACTGCCTTCAAGTTCTGTCAACCGACACCAGTCTCTTTGCTGGTGGGCCGAGATTCAAGATGGCACGCCTCTAGAAAAACTGATAAGGACTATAGTTACCACAGATGCGTCCAGCTCATGCGGGGGAGCCCACATGTTGGATGTCAAAGTGTTCGGGAGGTGTAGTCTGGAACAGATGAATCTCTCTTCCAACACCAGAGAATTGAGAGCCATTTACAATGCACTGAAGCATTTTGCCCCTCTTCTCTCAGGAAAAGCTGTCCGGATCAAATCGGACAACATGGCCTCGCAAATCTATATGAACAAACAGGGAGCTATCAGGTCTCGTGCACTTCTGGAGGAAGTAAGAACAATTTTCAACTGGGAAAAAACAAGGATAACAAGGTTATCTGCTGGGTCACAATATGCAGTTACAAAGAAAGGAGGAGCCAAATCCTGAGCTACAAAAGCTTCACAGATTGCCTCCTTAACCCATCTACTCAGAGAGGGCTTAGAGGCTTTAAGACCTTCACTTTTACCTGAGAAAGTAATGAGAAGGTTTTCAGATCTTCTGAAGTCATTGGTTCTACATATTTAAATTCTTAGGATTCTAGAAATGTCCAAGGAATGCATCGCTTCTTCTTCAGGTAACGAAGATAACACCTATAGAGAAATAAGCTGGTTGATATTTAAGAAAGATTGAACTTGTGAAACAAAGGTTGGCAAAAAATCTCCAACTGGGCCCTGTCCAGGAGGAAGAGAATTCTCCAATCCTTTTGGCCAAAGTAATGGCCAACAAAAATCTATCTGAAGTCAACATTTTCAAATGGTTCAGAAGATGAATCCCACTCTCAAGATGCTAGGTTTGGCTCCCTTAAGGAACCTCCTGATTAGGGAGTCTTGAGATAAAGATCTGACCAAACAGGCACAAAGAGCAGTAATATGTACTTTCAAAGTGGTTGGTCTAAGAGCCTTTTCTAGGCCATCCTGCAGAAACTGTAATATTGCAGAAAGAGGAGGATCTGAGGCTGAAGGAAGATTTGGTTTACTCTGGCATAAGCCCTGTTGACTCAGCCCTAGAGTGTGTAATGGTTCCCCACACCTCTGCAGAAAGTTCTCTAGCTTCTAGTAGGGACCTGTCAATCTTAAGGCTGTCAGACTGAGTCTCCTCAGACCTGGGCAGGGACTGGTATCCTGATATATCAGGTCCTGCATTCGGGGAAGTCTCCAGTAAGACCCACTGTTCATCTGCATGAGCTGGGTGGACCATGACCTTTTCAGCCAGAATGGCATGATGGCGATCACTAAGGTCTTGCCTGATTTTCATCATCAGAGGGAACTAGAATTCTTAACAATTTGGCTATAGCCATGTCCACTTTCGGTGGTGGTATCCATAGGTCCGACTCCTTCTCTGCCAAAGGGAGCATTAGTTTGAATCTCTTAGTGAGAACTGGTCCTTCCCTGGATGTTTCCACTCCATCTGCATAAGCTTTCTTAGAGACTTGTCCATTTTTAAGGACCTTGGCTCTCTAGAGGTGCATGCTGGAGCTTCCCCCTGATCAACATCCCGGTCCCCTGACCGGATGAATCTCAATAATCTTTGTTTTTCTTAAGCTGTGAACAGAAATGAAACCTCTTCCTCAACAGAACTAGAAGAATGGTCTTCAATGGAAATAACAGACTCCTCTCCCATGAAAACAGGTCTAGGAGATAACTTCCTGGCTTTCTTACTAGAAGGCTAGCTTTTCATTTCACAAACAATAAACAATTTCAACCAGATTAACCTATCCTGGACTTTAGGCTCGCATGATTAGGCGGTGGATACCTGGACACCTATTATATTCATAAGAGTCTGGTATTGGTGTCCCACAAATCACACAAGTAAGATGTGTTCTCTTGGAAGCAGATTTACTGGGTCCGCTATGTGGATTACTAGAAGGTGGAGATGCCATCTGAAAAGAGAACAAAATAGTAAGATAAAATCCAAAAAGAAATACCACAAAGCAAGTAGGGAGAAGTACCTAGTGTAACTTGCAGTTTTAAATAAACAGGTAAGAAATAGTGCAAAAAGCAATGTGGGCTACATAGCAAGAGATATGAGTGGAGACAGAGTGCTCCTTAAATACACAGGAGGGTGCCAAATTCAAATTCACCTGCCCCTGGAGTGAGCTCATAGCCTATTATACCAGAAGCAGTTCTAAAAGAAAAAACAAATAAAACAAAATTATTATTTATTATTTGAATCCCTTTTTAAACCAGTACCCGCAGTGCAGAGATAAGTAGAAAGTGTATATAAAAAAAAGTATAGGCAGGATCCAGACTGGAAAACAGAACAGAAAAAAACACTTTTCCTGTGGGAAGGGGGGGGGGGCATTTATAAGGGCTTGTTTAACCCCTTAAGAACCCAGCCCATTTTCACTTTAACCCCTTAAGGATCGGGGCTTTTTCCTTTTTTTCATTTTCAATTTTTCCTCCTTAACTTTAATAAATCATAACTCTTTAAAATTTTCACCTAAAATTCTATATGATGGCTTATTTTTTGCACCACCATTTCTACTTTGTAATGACATCAGTCATTTTACCCAAAAATCTAAGGCGAAATAGAAAAAAAAATCATTGTGCGACAAAACTGAAAAAAAATGCCATTTTGTAAATTTTGGGGGCTTCCGTTTCTACGTAGTACATTTTTCGGTAAAAATGACACCTTATCTTTATTCTCTAGGTCCTTACGATTAAAATGATACCCTACTTATATAGGTTTGATTTTGTATTACTACTGAAAAAAAATCATAAATACATGCAGGAAAATTTATACGTTTAAAATTGTCAGTTTCTGAGCCCTATAACTTTTTTATTTTTCCATGTTCAGGGGGCTATGATGGCTCATTTTTTGCGCCGTGATCTGAAGTTTTTGACAGTACAATTTTTGCATTGATCGGACTTTTTGATCGCTTTTTATTAATCTTTTCATGATATAAAAAGTGACCAAAAATACGCTATTTTGGACTTTGGAAATTTTTTGCGCGTACGCCATTGAACGTGCGGTTAAAAAGCGGTATATATTTATAATTCGGACATTTCTGCACGCGGCGATACCACATATGTTTATTTTTATTTACACTGTTTTTCTTTTATTCTTGGAAATGCCAGGTTATTCAAACTTTTATTAGGGGAAGGGATCATTGAAAGGGTTAATGATTTTTTTACACTTTTCTTATGCCATATTATAGCCCCTAGGGGGCTATAACATGGCATTTACTGATCTTTAACAATGATTGATGCATCTCCCTAGGAATGCATCAATCAGTGTTTTCGGCGATTGAATGATAAAGCCTGGATCTCAGGCTTGAATCATTCAATCGGCGATCGGACTTCAGGAAGCAAGGTAAGAGACCTTCTTCCTGAAGTACAGCTGTTCGGGATGCTGCGATTTCATCGCAGCGATCCCGAACAGCTCCCTGAGCTAGCCGGGCACTTTTACTTTCAGTTTTAGCTGCGCGGCTCAGCTTTGAGCGCGCGGCTAAAGGGTTAATAGCGCGCGGCACCACGATCGGTGCCGCGCACTATTAGCGGCGGGTCCCGGCTTCATTATGACGCCACGCCCGCCATGATATGATGCAGGGTTACCGTGTAACCCCGCGTTATATCACGGGAGCAGGACCAAGGACGTTCTCTAACGTCCTTCGTCCTTAACAGGTTAAAGGGGTACTCCGGTGAAAAACTTTTTTTTTTTTTTTTAAATCAACTGGTGCCAGAAAGTTAAACAGATTTGTAAATTACTTAATCTAAATCTTATCCTTCCTGTACTTATTAGCTGCTGAATACTACAGTGGAAATTATTTTCCGTTTGAAACACAGAGCTGTCTGCTGACATCATGAGCACAGTGCTCTCTGCTGACATCTCTGTCCATTTTAGGAACTGTCCAGGGTAAAAGGAAATCCCCATAGCAAACATATGCTGTTCTGGACAGTTCATAAATGGACAGAGATGTCAGCAGAGAGCACTGTGCTCGTGATGTCAGCAGACAGTCTGTGTTTCAAAAAGAAAATAATTTCTGCTGTAGTATTCAGCAGCTAATAAGTACAGGAAGGATTAAGATTTTTTTAATAGAAGTAATTGACAAATCTGTTTCACTTTCTGGCACCAGTTGATTTAAAAAATAAATAAATAAAAAAAAAGTTTTTCACCGGAGTACCCCTTTAAGGACACAGCCCTTTTTTGCAATTCTGACTACTGTCACTATGCATTAATAACGCTGGAATGCTTTTACCTTTTATTCTGATTCCGAGAATGTTTTTATGTAACATGTAAAACTTTAACATTAACATTGAGATCCATTGCAGTCATGCCTAGTGTGTGTGTCCAGAGTGTTGGAGGCCTCAAAGTCCTGCAGCCACCAACAATTCAAGTAAGCTAAAGTCACAGCTTTATGAGTCAAGTCAAGTCAATCCCTGTCATCTGTCAAGTCAGCGTGGTCTCCATTCAATTGTCCAGTCCTACTACAAGTCTCAGCAAACCCTTAAGGTCTCTGCATCACTGGTCACCTCCTTGGGTCCTGGCTGAACTGTATAGACTTTACCAACTTTTTACCCTCAGTAAAGCTACCGTTGTCCGTAACTTGGCGTTGGAGTATTTATTGCCCCCGTGCCTAGCCCAGGATCCAGCGGTATACCTTCGGGTGGTTATAGGCTAAACCATGCCCTGGCATCACGAATACAAGGGGTTAATGCCATCTGCCTCTAGGGTAACAACATCTGCCCTGCACCACACACCGCACCACCACACTGGCTAAAAAGGAGCCCGGGTTTGCGGCGACGAACTGTTGGGCGTACAGATTTGTCTGCTCAACCATCATATTGACAAAGTTGTCACTGAAAAAGAAAACTAAAATAGTCTATTTCAGTGAACCAGACAATGTCAATCTTGATTCGCCAACAAACTTGGGAAGCTCTTGGTCCGCTGGCTCAGTCCAGTCAAGTTCTCCGGTATGGAGCACCAGTGAACATGGCTGGGGGGCTTGAATAGTATGAACGCCAGGGGGACTCATACTAACATGGAGCACAGAGTCAGGAGCAGAGGAGGTTTGCGGCCTCGCATGTCCGCTGCCTTGGTAGCTCATCATCAGAACTAGATGATAAGGAGGATGAGGAAATAAGGAAGGTGGGGTCTTGCTCATCCTCTGTGGTGCTTTCAGTGTCAGAGGCAATTATGGCATATGCCTCTTCCACTGAAAACGCCCTGCAGGCCATTTCCCTACTCTAATGGGGGGGGGGGGGTGTATGTGGGGGGAAAAATGTATTAGTGTATGTGCTGTTTACCAAAAACGGAATGAGGCACAAAGAAGAGAACACAGTACCTACAGTGAAATATGTTGGAGGTTCAATGATGTTTTGGGGTTATTATGCTGCCTCTGGCACTGGGTGCCTTGAATGTGTGCAAGGCATTATGAAATCTGAGGATTACCAATGGATTTTGGGTTACACTGTACTGCCCAGTGTCATAAACTGGGTTTGCATCCGAGATCTTGGGTCTTCCAGCAGGACAATGACACCAAACATACGTCAAAAAGCACCCAGAAATGGATGGCAACAAAGCGCTGGAGAGTTCTGAAGTGGCCAGCAATGAGTTCAGATCTAAATCCCATTGAACACCTGTGGAGAGATCCTAAAATTGCTGTTGGGAAAAGGCGCCCTTCCAATAAGAGAGACCTGGAGCAGTTTGCAAAGGAAGAGTGGTCCAACATTCTTGCTGAGAGGTGTAAAAAGCTTATTGATGGTTATTGGAAACGCCCCCCAAAAAACCAGCTGGGGCAGACCGCAGCAACCCTGTAGGGCCTGGGTCACGCAGCTAAAGGTGCTGCAGACCCGTACACACCTACAGATGGTACGTTGGCAAAAAAAACTAAAAACTTTTTTTTTTACCTGCTAAATCTGTCCCTGCCTAATTTAAAGCTTTCCCTAATCGCTACTATGCCAGGGGGCACTAAGATCACTCTGAGGGGGGGGGGGGGGGGGGGGGGGAGATGCAGCACGGGGCTCCATCCTGCTCAGCACCAGACACAAAGTGGTGCTGATCAGAATGGAGCAACATGCTCCTGCTCTCCTCCCCTTCCTCATACAATGTGATTGCCACCTCCCAGGACAGTACAGATGATGATTGGTGGTGTATATTACACCACTAATCATCCTCCTTTTCCCAGTCATGGGGTCACATGTGACCCCCATGACCTGGAATCACCGCAGATCACCGGTTTGTATTTACCGGTGATCGCCGAAATGGGGGGTCCTCAAGACCCCCTCGGCACTGTGCCGAGATGCCTGCTGAATGATTTCAGCAGGCATTCCGGTCCGGTTCCCGCCAAGCGAGGAACGGAATAGCGTCAAATCGCCAATCTGAATTGACCGTTGATTTGCGGCGATCGCCGATGTTGGGGGCCTCAGGACCCCCCCTCGGTGATGTGCCAGGATGCCTGCTGAATGATTTCAGCAGGCATCCCGGTCCCATCCCGAGCATGGGCACCGAAATTCCCACGGGCCCATCCCATCCCTGCCCGGTATAGATGAGCTGTAATTGCTATCTTTATTTGCATACATACTTTAGTATAGTTTCCATTACTTTCCCCACTATTGATATCAGGCTTACTGGCCTATAGTTGCCCGATTCCTCCCTACTACCTTTCTTGTGAATATGCACAACATTTTCAAATTTACAGTCTTTTGGGACAACTTCTGTTACCAGTGATTGGTAAATTAAATATGTAAATGGTTTTGTTAGAACACTGCTAAACTCTTTTAATCCAGCTGCTTCCCCCTGGTGCCTTTATAACTAAAATTATTAAACCTAACCTCCGTGGTCGCCCAGCAATCACAGCAGATCGCGCAACAAGGACAGCATCGGAGGGGACACGATCCGAGGCACGGGACGTGCCCGCTCTCGGATCGCGTCCCATGTCACTCACCGGCCCCGTCCTCCTGCTCAGTCCTCTCTCAGATTTAAAGGGCCAGTGCACCATTAATTGGTGCCTCGCCCAATTAGTTCCAAGCACTCCCTACACTATAAAAACCCACTTCCCCTTCCTGTCCCTGCCGGATCTTGTTTCCTTGTGCCAGTGAAAGCGTTCCCGTGTGTCCTTAGCCAGTGTATCCAGACCCTTGCCGTTGCCCTCGACTATGAACCGTTGCTGCCTGCCCTGACCTTCTGCTACGTCTGACCTTGCCTTTTGCCTAGTCCTTCTGTACCGCGCTTGACTCAGCAGTCAGTGAGGATGAGTTGCTATCGGGTGGAACGACCCGCAGCAAGTCCATCCCACTTTGCGGTGGGCTCTGGTGAAAACCAGTAACCCCTAAGATTCCGTTCCCCTGGTACGGCCCACGTCATCACCTCACTGACATAGAGGATCCACTACCTATATCTACCCTGCATACCACTCCGGATCCTGACAGTAGATCCGGCCATGGATCCCGCTGAGGTCCCGCTGCCCAGTGTCGCTGACCTAACCTCCGTGGTCGAGCCAGCAATCACAGCAGATCGCGCTACAAGGACAGCAGTTGACTCAGTTGACCGCTATGCTGCAACAGCTTCTGCCGCAACAACAGCAACCATCTCCTCCGCCAGCTCCTGCATCTCCTCTGCAGCGAGTGGCTGCTCCCAGATTCCACCTGTCTCTACCAGATAAGTTTGATGGGGACTCTAAACTGTGCCGTGGATTCCTTTCCCAGTGTTCCCTACACCTGGAGATGTTGTCAGACCAATTTCCTACAGAACGGTCTAAGGTGGCGTTCGTGGTCAGCCTGCTATCTGGAAAGGCCTTGTCATGGGCCACACCGCTTTGGGACCGCAACGATCCTGCCACTGCTACAATCCAGTCCTTCTTCTCAGAAGTACGTAGTGTCTTTGAGGAGCCAGCCCGGGCTTCCTCAGCCGAGACTGCTTTGCTGAATCTTGTCCAAGGGAGTTCTTCAATGGGCGAATATGCCATCCAGTTCCGCACCCTCGCCTCTGAGCTACCCTCTGCGCGACCTTCAAAAAAGGCTTATCCAGTCACATCAAAGATGTCCTGGCCGCACGAGAAATTCCTGCTAACCTGTCTGAACTCATCCATTTGGCCACCCGCATCGACATGCGTTTCACGGAAAGACGCCAGGAGCTTCGTCAGGAAAAGGATCTTGTTTGCACCAGGCGGTTTCCCTCCCTGGCACCTCTCTTCCAACGTCCTTTGCAATCTGTTCCTGTGCCTCCTGCTGAGGAGGCTATGCAAGTGGATCGGTCTCGCCTGACCCAACAAGAGAGGACTCGCCGTAGCAATGAAAACCTGTGCCTATACTGTGCAAGCACTGAACATTTCCTAAAAGACTGTCCTATTCGTCCTCCGCGTCTGAGAAACGTACGCACTCACCTAGTTAACGTAGGAGAGGCGTTGCTAGGTGTGAATTCTTCCTCTCCACGATTGACTTTACCTGTGCGGATTGCTATACCCGCTAATACTACTTCCTTCCCTGCCGTGGCCTTCTTGGACTCGGGTTCAGCAGGAAGTTTCATTGAAGCCTCTCTAGTCAACAGATTCAATTTTCCAGTTACCCGTCTTGTCAAACCTCTCTTCATTTCATCTGTCAATGGAGAAAGACTGGTCTGCACCGTGCGTTACCCCACTCAACCGCTACTCATGAGTGTTGGAGCTCACCATCATGAACATATTGAATTTTTTGTGCTACCCAACTGCACTTCTGAAATTCTTCTGGGCTTGCCCTGGCTCCAACGTCATTCACCTAGCCTAGACTGGGTCACCGGGGACATTAAGAGTTGGGGATCTTCTTGCCACAAGCGATGTCTCCACCCAGTTTCTTCCTGCCAGGTCTCCAAGACTACTCCATTGCCAGGTCTTCCTAAGGCCTATCAGGACTTTTCGGACGTCTTTTGTAAAAAGCAAGCAGACGTCTTACCTCCACATAGACCCTATGACTGCCCTATCGACCTGCTCCCTGGTACCACACCGCCCCGTGGTAGGATCTACCCACTTTCTGCCCTGGAAACACAGGCTATGTCTGAGTACATACAAGAAAACCTCAAAAGAGGAAATCTTCTTCTCCAGCTGGAGCTGGATTTTTCTTCGTTGCTAAAAAAGATGGATCTCTTCGCCCCTGTATTGATTACCGCGGTCTCAATAAAATTACTGTCAAAAATCGCTATCCTCTGCCTCTCATCTCCGAACTCTTCGACCGACTGCGTGGTGCTAAGATTTTCACCAAACTTGATCTAAGGGGCGCATATAACCTCATCCGTATTCGAGCAGGCGATGAATGGAAAACCGCCTTCAATACCAGAGATGGTCACTTTGAATACCTAGTCATGCCCTTTGGTCTATGCAACGCCCCAGCAGTCTTTCAGGACTTTGTTAATGAGATTTTTCGGGACATGCTGTACTCCTGTGTGGTAGTCTATCTTGATGACATCCTCATTTTTTCCTCCAACCTAGAGGAACATCGCCTTCATGTTCGTCAAGTGCTCCAGCGACTACGCCAAAATCAACTTTACGCCAAAATTGAGAAGTGTCTATTTGAACGCAGCAGTCAATGGGATACATTGTGTCCGGACAAGGTCTTCAAATGGACCCTGATAAGCTATCTGTGGTAGTTGATTGGCCTCGTCCCACTGGCCTGCGAGCAATCCAAAGATTTCTCGGATTTGCAAATTATTATCGTCAATTTATTCCCCACTTCTCCACCATCGTTGCTCCTATTGTAGCACTGACTAAGAAAAATGCTAATCCGAAATCCTGGCCGCCACAGGCGGAGGAAGCCTTTAACCACCTCAAAGCCGCCTTCTCCTCTGCTCCAGTCTTGTCCAGACCAGATCCTCAGAAGCACCTCTTCCTCAAGGGTGACGCCTCCTCTGTTGAAGCCGGAGCTGTTCTCCTACAAAAATCCGCTAAAGGAAAAAATGTCACTTGCGGATTTTTCTCCAAAACCTTTTCTCTCCCTGAAAAAAAACTATTCTATTGGAGACCGTGAACTATTGGCGATTAAGTTGGCCCTTGAGGAGTGGAGACATCTTCTGGAAGGATCCCTTTACCCCATCACCATCTATACAGATCACAAAAATCTGTCTTATTTTCAATCCGCCCAGCGGCTAAATCCTCGCCAGGCTAGGTGGTCGTTGTTTTTTGCCCGTTTCAACTTTCATATCCATTTTCGGCCCGCAGACAAGAATGTCAGAGCTGATGCTCTATCTCGTACCACAGATGCCTCTGAAGCCGAGACCCTTCCTCAGCTCATCATCCTCCCCTGAGTGTCTGATCTCTTCTGCTCCTGCTTCTCTGGTGCCTATCCCGCCAGGAAAGACTTATGTTCCTCCCTGCCTTCGCCTCCGGATCCTCAAATAGGGCCATTCCTCCCTTCTGGCTGGTCACGCTGGAATCAAAAAGACTTTACAGTTGATCGCCAGACACTATTGGTGGTCCTCCTTGGAAAAGGATGTGACCGATTTCGAACGAGCCTGTACAGTGTGTGCACGTGACAAGACCCCTCGTCAGAAGCCTTCAGGTCTTCTCCATCCGCTGCCGGTGCCTGAACAGCCTTGGTCCCACATAGCCATGGACTTCATCACTGATCTTCCTGTATCCCATGGCGTTGATCGTTTTTCCAAAATGGCTCACTTTATTCCGCTTCCAGGCCTTCCTTCTGCACCACAGTTGGCGAAGCAATTTTTTCTGCAGATTTTTCGTCTTCACAGGCTTCCCACGGATATCGTCTCGGATAGAGGCGTTCAATTTGTGTCAAAATTTTGGAGAGCTCTCTGTAATCAATTAAAGATCAAATTAAATTTCTCATCCTCCTATCACCCCCAATCCAATGGACAAGTGGAAAGAGTGAACCAGATTCTCGGTGACTACTTGCGACATTTTGTCTCCTCCCGCCAAGATGATTGGGTCGACCTTCTGCCCTGAGCTGAATTCTGAGTCTTCCGCCAAATCTCCATTTTTTGTGGTGTACGGCCGTCACCCACTGCCCCCCTCCCCATTCCCACTTCTTCTGGAGTTCCTGCCGTGGATGAAGTAACCCGGGACTTCTCCGCTATCTGGAAGGAGACTCAAAAGTCGCTCCTACTGGCCTTGTCTCGAATGAAGAGACATGCAGATTAAAAGAGAAGAACTCCTCCTGTCTTTCTCCCTGGGGACAAAGTGTGGCTCTCTGCCAAATACATACGGTTTCGTGTCCCTAGCTACAAGTTGGGTCCTCGCTACCTCGACCCTTTTAAAATCAAGAATCATATCAATTCTGTCTCTTACAAGCTTCATCTTCCCTCTTCTCTTGCATTCCTAACTCTTTCCATGTGTCTCTTCTCAAACCTCTTGTACTTAACCGCTTTTCTCCCAAGGTCACTGTTCCTGCTCCCATTTCTGGCTCCTCTGATGTCTTCTCCGTTAAAGAAATCCTCGCCTCCAAGATCGTCCGAGGTAAA
Organism: Hyla sarda; assembly: GCF_029499605.1. Lineage (NCBI taxonomy): Eukaryota > Metazoa > Chordata > Amphibia > Anura > Hylidae > Hyla > Hyla sarda. The sequence goes on along the minus strand of NC_079194.1, from coordinate 143,120,608 downwards.
AAAAAATTTGGGGTAGATTGGGAGAATTGTGGCCCTGAGGAGAGATCATGGGAACCTGAGGCCAATATTTTAGACAAAGACCTCATCCACAGATTCCTCGGTTCAAAAAAGAGGGGGAGACCCAAGGGGGGGTACTGTCACACCGAGCGCTCCGGGTCCCGCTGCTTTCCCGGAGCACGCGCGGCGGTGCTCCCGTGTCATCGGAGGGAACGCGATCCGAGGCACGGGATGTGCCCGCTCTCGGATTGCGTCCCATGTCACTCACTGGCCCCGTCCTCCTGCTCAGTCCCGGCGCACGCGGCCCTGCTCTCTAGGGCGGGCGCACGCACGCCGGGTCTCTCAGATTTAAAAGGCCAGTGCACCATTAATTGGTACCTGGTCCAATTAGTTCCAAGCACTCCCTACACTATAAAAACCCACTTCCCCTTCCTGTCCCTGCCGGATCTTGTAGCCTTGTGCCAGTGAAAGCGTTCCAGTGTATCCAGACCCTTGCCGTTACCCTTGACTACGAACCGTTGCTGCCTGCCCTGACCTTCTGCTACGTCTGACCTTGCCTTTTGCCTAATCCTTCTGTACCGTGCCTGACTCAGCAGTCAGTGAGGTTGAGTCACTATCGGGTGGAACGACCTGGGGGTTACCTGCCGCAGCAAGTCCATCCCGCTTTGCGGCGGGCTCTGGTGAAAACCAGTAACCCCTTAGATTCCGTTCCCCTGGTACGGCCCACGTCATCACCTCACTGACATAGAGGATCCACTACCTATATCTACCCTGCATATCACTCCGGATCCTGACATCTACCTACTGTAATAGTACCATGTTCACTGGGCTTATAACTATTTGGTTTTTGGCATGGAAACCGTTACTATTTTCACATCATATACAATGCATTGTAATCTTTGAAAGCCCCACTCCCATCTACTTCAATGGCAGACGGGAGAACCACATAGGAAAGGAGTTTTGTCACTTTTGTGCAAGGTTACATGCTGAAGCTTCTATTCAAGTGAATGGGAGCTTTAGGGCTAAAATGCAACCTACCCACACAGTAATGGGTCCATACTGTAAACGGGCATTTAAAAAAAAAATAATAATAATAATTCAACCCCACAATGAGTGGAGTATTTCAGGCTATAGGCACACTGTAAACAGGTGTGGTAGCGTCATTGCATCACGTTGGCCTGTGTCAAGCATTGTAGGCTGAAGTGCCTGCAGTCTAAGGGAGTAATGTTCAACTGGCAATAAATCTAGTGACCGGGTAGGCCAATTGATGGAGATATTCCTGGCAAACCCTCGCTGTGTGGGTGATTATTATCCTGAAAATGGCAGTTAAAAGCTCTACCATGAGAGCCAACATGTGGCCGCACATGTTCCTGAGCTTTTAGTGTTTCTCAAATCACTAGCAGTGACCAATTGTCATATGAAATGGCTCCCCAGATCATCACACCAGCAGCAGTGTGTCAGTCCACAGCAAAGACAGGATAAAAGCACTCACAACAAGGCCTCAATATTTGAACTCAACTATTGTTGGATCCTAAAGATGTTACAGTTCGTAGTCCAGGCTGGACATGTAATGAGTAGTGTTGCTTGCGAATATTCGCAATTCGAATATTGTTCGCGAATATCGCATATTCGCGAATTCACGAATTTCGCAAATATAGCGCTATATATTCGTAATTACGAATATTCGTTATTTTTTTTTTTTTCTTCACACACATCACAGTGATCACCCCTCTCTGCTTCCAGCTTGTGTGGTGTAAAGAAGGCTGTAATACTACTGTGTGAGACTGGCGTGCAAAAATTCGCATATGCAAATTTTCGTGCGTGTTAATTTTGTGTATGCCAATATTCACTTATGTTAATTTTAGCATACGCGAATTTTCGTATATGCGAAAATAAAACGAGAATATAACGAATATGCGAATATTCGCGAATATATGACGAATATTCGTCCATATATTCGCGAATATTCGCGAATTCGAATATGGCCTATGCCGCTCAACACTAGTAATGAGCACCTTGATACACTGTTCAAAAAAACTAAGGGGAACACTTAAACAACACAATGTAACTCCAAGTCAATCACACTTCTGTGAAATCAAACAGTCCACTCAGGAAGCACCACTGATTGACAATCAATTTCACATGCTGTTGTGCAAATGGAACAGACAACTGGTGGAAATTACAGGCAATTAGCAAGACACCCCCAATAAAGTAGTGGTTCTGCAGGTGGTGACATCAGACCCCGTCTCATTTCCTATGCTTCCTGGCTGATGTTTTGGTCACTTTTAAATGCTGGCGGTGCTTTCACTCTACTGGTAGCATGAGACGGAGTCTAAAACCCACACAAGTGGCTCAGGTAGTGCAGCTCATCCAGGATGGCACATCAATGCGAGCTGTGGCAAGAAGGTTTGCTGTGTCTGTCAGCATAGTGTCCAGGGTATGGAGGCGCTACCAGGAGACATGCTAGTAAATCAGGAGACGTGGAGGAGGCTGTAGGAGGGCAACAACCCAGCAGCAGGACCGCTACCTCCGCCTTTGTGCAAGGAGGAACAGGAGGAGCACTTCCAGAGCCCTGCAAAATTACCTCCAGCAGGCCACAAATGTGCATGTGTCCACTCAAACGGTTAGAAACAGACTCCATGAGGGTGGTATGAGAGCTTGACATCCACAGGTGGGGTTGTGCTTACAGCCCAACACCGTGCAGGACGTTTGGCATCTGCCAGAGAACACGATTGGCAAATTCGCCACTGGCGCCCTGTGCTCTTCACAGATGAAAGCCGGTTCACACTGAGCACATGTGACAGAGTCTGGAGACGCCGCAGAGAACGTTCTGCTGCCTGCAACATCTGGGGGCCGCACAGCCCTTCATATGCTTGCCAGAGGTAGCCTGACTGCCATTAGGTACGGAGATGAGACCCCACAGACCCCTTGTGAGACCGTATGCCGGTGCAGTTGGCCTTGGGTTCCTCCTAATGTAAGACAATGCTAGACCTCATGTGGCTGGAGTGTGTCAGCAGTTCCTGCAAGAGGAAGGCATTGATGCTAAGGACTGACCCGCCCGTACCCCAGACCTGAATCCGATTGAGCACATCTGGGACACCATGTCTCGCTCCATCCACCAACACCACCAAGTCCAGGTCTGGGAGGAAATCCATCAGGAGCATGCCCAGGCGTTGTAGGGAGGTCATATGGGCACGTGGAGGCCACACACTCTACTAAGCCTCATTTAGACTTGTTTTAACCTGTTCAGGACCCTTGGCGTACAGGTACATCCTGACACCCTGGGTCAGGTACATCCTGACACCCCGCGTGCGGCGGGGACCGGACCGGGGTGACTGCTGATATCGATCAGCAGGCACCAGGCGCAAATGCCCAGGGGGCTCATCAGACCCCCCCCCCCCCCCCCATGTCAGCAATCGGCGCAAATCGCAAGTGAATTCACACTTGCGATTTGCGCCTATTCCGGGTCATACGGGTCTATGGTGACCCGGAATATAAGGGGGATCGCGGTTGCCCGAAGGGGGCCAGGCGCCAAAGTCGTCTTACCCATCGGTGGAGGCTGCGGGACGCGATCGGCTGCGGTGATCGGCGCAGGCGGCATGTCGTGCGGCTGGCTCCCTGGATCCTACAGAAGCCGGTGAGTTGCCTAGCAACATCTGGAGGGCTACAGTTTGAGACCACTATACAGTGGTCTCTACACTGTAGCCCTCCAGATGTTGCAAAACTACAACTCCCAGCATGCCCAGACAGTTGTTTGGGCATGCTGGGATTTGCAGTTTTGCAACAGCTGGAGGTCTACAGTTTAGAGACCACTGCACTGTTTGCTGTCTGGGCATGCTGGGATTTGTAGTTTTGCATCATCTGGAGGTCCACAGTTTGGAGATTACTGTGCAGTGGTCTCCATCTGTAGCCCTCCAGATGTTGCAAAACTGCAAATCCCAGCATGCCCAAACAACTGTCTGGGAGTTGTAGTTCCGTAACTTCAGCTGTTGCATAACTACATCTCCCAGCATCAGTACATGCTGGGAGCTGTAGTTTTGCAACAGCTATAGGCACACTGGTTGGAAAATACTGAGTTAGTTAACAGAACCTAACTGAAGGTTTTCCAACCAGTGTGCCTCCAGCTGTTGCAAAACTCCCAGCATACACGGTCTGTATGTACATGCTGGGAGTTGTAGTTTTGAAACAGCTGGAGGTTTGTCCCCCCCATGTGAACGTACAGGGAACATTCACACGGGCAGGTTTACAGTAAGTTTCCTGCTTCAAGTATGAGCTGCGGCAAATTTTTCGCCGCGGTGCAAATTTCTAGCGGGAAGCTCATTGTAAACCTCTGCCAGTGCGAATGTACCCTAAAAAACACTACACTAACACATAATAAAAGGGTAAAACACTACATATACACCCCCTTACACTGCCCCCGTCCCCCCCGTCCCCCGAAAATAAAAAAAATTATTGTACGGCAGTGTTTCCAAAACGGAGCCTCCAGCTGTTGCAAAACAACAACTCCCAGCATTTCCGGACAGCCACTGACTGTCCAGGCATGCTGGGAGTTTAGCAACAGCTGGAGGCACCCTGTTTGGGAATCACTGACGTAGAATACCCCCTATGTCCACCCCTATGCAATCCCTAATTTAGTCCTCAAATGCGCATGGCGCTCTCTCACTTCGGAGCCCTGTCGTATTTCAAGAAAACAGTTTAAGGCCACATATGGGGTATTCCCGTACTAGGGAGAAATTGCACTACAAATTTTGTGGTGATTTTTCTCCTTTTACCCCTTATGAAAAGGAAAAGTTGGGGGTACACCACCCTGTTAGTGTAAAAAAAACTTTTTATTTTCACAAGTGTTAAAGTGAAAAAAAGACCCCCAAAATTTGTAACACAATTTCTCCTGAATGCGGAAATACTCCATACGTGGGTGTAAAATGCTCTGCGGGTGCACAACAAGGCTCAGGAGTGAGAGTGCACTATGTACATTTGAGGCCTAAATTGGTGATTTACACAGGGGTGGCTGATTTTACAGCAGTTCTGACATAAACGCAAAAAAAGAAATACCCACATGTGACCCCATTTTGGAAACTACACCCCTCACAGAACGTAACAAGGGGTATAGTGAGCCTTAACACCCCACAGGTGTTTAATGAAAATTCTTCAAAGTTGGATGGAAAAATTAAAAAAATAATCACTAAAATGCTCATGTTACCAAAAATTTTTCATTTTCACAATGGAAAATAGGAAAAAAGCCTCCAAAATTTTTAACCCCATTTCCTCTGAGTAAGAACATACCCCATATGTGGATGTAAAGTGCTCTGCTGGCGCACTACAATGCTCAGAACAGAAGGAGCACCATTGGGATTTTGAAGAGAAAATTTTTTTTGTCCGGAATTGAAGGCCACGTGTGTTTACAAAGCCCCCATAGTGCAAGAACAATGGACCCCCCCCCACATGTGACCCCATTTTGGAAACTACACCCCTCATGTAATGTAATAAGGGGAATGAGCATTTACACCCCACAGGTGTCTGACAGATTTTTGGAACAGTGGTCCGTGAAAATGAAAAATGTAATTTTTCATTTGCTCAGCCCACTGTTCCAAAGATCTGTCAAACGCCAGTGGGGTGTAAATTCTGTGAGGGGTGTAGTTTCCAAAATGGGTCCACTGTTCTGGCACCACGGGGGGGCTTTGTAAACGCACATGACCAAATTCTGTGTCCAAAAGCTCAATGGCGCTCCTCCTCTTCTAAGCATTGTAGTGCGCCAGCAGAGCACTCCTATTACCCCTTGTAAAAATGTAAAATTTGGGGAAAAATCAGCATTTTAGTGAAAAAAATGTTTTTTTTCATTTACACATCCGACTTTAACAAAAAGGTTAAAGTCGTGTTAAGGCTCACTGTACCCCTTGTTGCGTTCCTTGAGGGGTGTAGTTTCCAAAATAGTATGCTGTTTTTGCTGTTCTGGCACCATAGGGGCTTCCTAAATGCGGCATGCCCTCCAAAAACCATTTCAGCAAAATTTGCTTTTCAAAAGCCAAATGTGACTTCTCTTCTGAGCATTGTAGTGCGCCATCAGAGCACTTGACGTCCACGCATGGGGTATGTCCATACTCAGAAGAGATGGGGTTACACATTTTGGGGGGCATTTTGTCCTATTATCCCTTGTGAAAAATTTTATTTGAGGGAAAACCAGCATTTTAGTGATAAAAAAATAAAAAATCATTTACACATCCAACTTTAACAAAAAGTCGTCAAACACCTGTGGAGTGTTAAAGCTCACTGTACCCCTTGTTACGTGCCTTGAAGGGTGTAGTTTCCAAAATAGTATGCCATGTGGTTTTTTTTTTGTTGCTGTTCTGGCACCATAGGGGCTTCCTAAATGCAACATGCCCCCCAAAAACCTTTTCAGAAGAACTCACTCTCCAAATTGTCATTGTCGCTCCTTCCCTTCTGAGCCTTGTAGTGCACCTGCCGAACACTTGACATACACATATGAGGTATTTCCTTACTCGAGAGAAATTGGGTTACACATTTTAGGAAAATTTCTCTCCTTTTACCCCTTGTAAAAATTCAATAACTTGGTCTACAAGAACATGCCAGTGTAAAAAAAAAATAAAATAAAGATTTAGAATTTTCTCCTTCAATTTGCTGCTATTCCTGTGAAACACCTAAAGGGTTAACAAACCTTTTGAATGTAATTTTGAATACTTTGAGGGGTGCAATTTTTATAATGGGGTCATTTATTGGGAATTTCTAATATGAAAGCCCTTCAAATCCACTTAAAAACTGAACTGGTCCCTGAAAAATTCCGATTTTGAAAATTTTGTGAAAAATTGGAAAATTGCTGCTTAACTTTGAAGCCCTCTGATATCTTCCAAAAGTAAAAACATGTCAACTTTATTATGGAAACATAATGTAGACATATTGTATATGTGGATCAATGTATAATTTATTTGGAATATTAATTTTCCTTGTAAGCAGAGAGCTTCAAAGTAAAAAAAAAATGCAAAAAATGTTCACCAAGAAGTATCGACAAAATTGCACCACTAACAAAGTAGAATATGTCACGAAAAAACAATCTTGGAATCAGAATGAAAGGTAAAAGCATCCCAGAGTTATTAATGCTTAAAGGGGTTCTCCAGTGCTTACACATCTTATCCCCTATCCAAAGGATAGGGGATAAGATGCCTGATCGCGGGAGTCCCGCAGCTGGGGACGCCCGTGATCATGCACGCAGCACCCTGTTTGTAATCAGTCCCCGGAGCGTGTTCACTCCGGGTCTGATTACGGGCGACTGCAGGGCCGGCGGTGTGTGATGTCACGCCTCCGCCCCTCAATGCAAGCCGACGGGAGGGGGTGTGATAGCTATCACGCCCCCTCCCGTAGGCTTGCATTGAGGGGCGGGTCACGGGCGTCCCAGCGGCGGGACTCCCGCGACCAGGCATCTTATCCCCTATCCTTTGGATAGGGGATAAGATGTGTAAGCACCGGAGAACCCCTTTAAAGTGACAGTGGTCAGATGTGCAAAAAAATGGCCGGGTCCTACAGTGAAAATTGGCTGGGTCCTTAAGGACGTTACATCAAAGTTAGATCAGCTTGTAGTGGTGGTTTTCCACTTTGATTTTGAGTGTGACTCCATATTCAGACTTCCATGGGTTGATACATTGATAATTTTTGTGTGATTTTGTTGTCAGCGCATTCAACTATGTAAAGACAAAAGTATTTCATACAATTAGTTTATTCATTCAGATCTAGGATGTGTTATCTTAGTGTTCCCTTTATTTTTTTGAGCAGTGTATAAAATTTTGTTATGCTAAGCATCTAGAAATGCTCCAGAAAGAGACAGGGTGTGTAATGGAAGTGCTACCTATGTCTGGATCAGGGGTCTCAAACTGGTGGCCCTCCAGATGTTGCAAAATTTCAATTCCCAGCATGCCTGGACATGCTCAGACAGCCATTTGCTGCAGCTAATGGCTGTCGGGAATGCTGGGAGTTGAAGTTTTGCAACATCTGAAGGGCCACCAGTTTGAGACCTCTGGTCTGGATGATGAAAATGAAACTGGGAGCTGCAGACACTTGTCGGCCAATCAAAAAATCCTCTCTACTACTGGGCTATCCATATGCTGCCCTCATGTAACCTTTTCCCAACACCTCCTAATAGCTTGGTCAGATTGCCCAATTGACAGACTTTAACCCATTATGGACACAGGGCGAACAGGTACCCCCTGACGTCCTGGTACTTAAGGACACAGGGCGTACCTGTACGACCGTGGGAATTTCGGTCCCCGACGCTCGCCAGGCGGGAACCTCACAGGGATGCCTACTGCAATCATTCAGCAGGCACACCGTGCAAACCCCTGGGGGTCCAGTGAACCCCCATGTCGGTGATCGTCGATTAGCGGCAATTCTGGGTTAATCCGGTCTCTGGTGACCCGGGAAGGGTGATAAGTGGCATCCGAGACGGCACCTATCATTCTTTACCAGCAGGAGGGAGGTGGCATGGGTGTCCACCAGACGACCGATCAATCACCGAGCCTGCTGGGCGGTGAACAGGCAAGGTGGGGGTCCCTTACCTGTCCATAGGGGCAGGCGGGGGTCCCTGGCATAGGCGTGGAGGGTCCCCAGCGTCATCGGCAGCAGAGTCTTCAGTGGCGGAGGGATCCAACAGAAGGAGGCGAGTTGTTTGCCTCCTGCTGTTGCTTAGCAACAACTCCCAACATACACAGCCAAAGGGCATGCTGGGAGTTGTAGTTTTGCAACAGCTGAAGGCACACTGGTTGCGAAACACAGAGTTTGTTACCTTACTCAGTGTTTCACAAACCCGTGTGCCTCCAGCTGTTATAAACTACAACTCCCAGCATGCACAGCCAAAGGGCATGCTGGGACTTGTAGTTTTGCAACAGCTGGAGGCACACTGGTTGCGAAACACAGAGTTTGTTACCTTACTCAGTGTTTCACAAACCCGTGTGCCTCCAGCTGTTATAAACTACAACTCCCAGCATGCACAGCCAAAGGGCATGCTGGGACTTGTAGTTTTGCAACAGCTGGAGGCACACTGGTTGCGAAACACTGAGTTAAGTAACAAAACCAGTGTGCCTCCAGCTGCTGCATAACTACAACTCCCAGCATGCAAGGACAGCCAAAGGGTATGCAGAGAGTTGTAGTTTTGCAACAGCTGGAGGTTTGCCCCCCCCCCCATGTGAATGTACAGAGTACATTCACACGGGCGGGACTTTACAGGAAGTTTGAACTGTGGCAAATATTCTGCCGCAGCTTAAACTCCCAGCGGGAAACTCGCTGTAAACCCCCGCCTGTTTGACTGCATCCTAAAAACAGTACATTAGACTACACAAAATAAATAGTAAAACACTACATATACCCCTACACAGTCCACCCATCCACCCCCCCCCCCCCCCCCCCCCCAAATAAAAATGAAAAACCTCTCGTACGGCAAAATTCGTACGGCAAAACAGCTGTTGCAAAACAACAACTCCCAGTATTGCCGGACAGCCATTGACTGTCCAGGCATGCTGGGAATTTTTACAACAGCTGGAGGCACCCTGTTTGAGGAACACTGCCGTAGGGTATTATTTGGTATCAGAGGCAAGTGTACTGATTGCATCCGAGTACCTCCCTATGCAAATCCCTATTTTAGGCCTCATATGGGGTATTCCTGTACTCGGGAGAAATTGCCTAACACCTTTTGGGGGGCTTTTTCTCATTTTACCCCTTATGAAAAGGAAAAGTTGGGTCTACATCAGGATGTTAGTGTCAAAATAATAAAAATTTTTACACTAACATGCTGGTGTTGCCCCATACTTTTCATTTTCACAAGAGGAAAAAAGGGGAAAAAAAAGACCCCGCAAAAATTTGTAACCCAATTTCTCCTGAGTACGGAAATACCCCATATGTGGATGTAAAATGCTCTGTGGGTGCATAACAGGGCTCAGGAGTGAGAGCGCACTATGTACATTTAAAGCCTAAATTGGTGATTTGCACAGGGGTGGCTGATTTTACTGCAGTTCTGACATAAACGCAAAAAAATAAATACCCACTTGTGACCTGATTTTGGAAACTACACCCCTCACAGAACGTAACAAGGGGTATAATGAGCCTTAACACCCCACAGGTGTTTGAGGATTTTTCGTTGGATGTGATTTGGATGTGAAAATGAAAAAAAATATTTCACTAAAATGCTCATGTTACTCTACATTTTTCATTTTCACAAGGGAAAATAGGAAAAATAAGCCGCCCAAAATTTGTAGCCCCATTTCTTCTGAGTATTGAAATACCCCATATGTGGAAGTAAAGTGCTCTGCGGGCGCACTACAATGCTCAGAAGAGAAGGAGCCCCCGTGGTGCCAGAACAGTGGAACCCCCCCCCCCCATGTGACCCCATTTTGGAAACAACTCCCCTCACGGAATGTAATAAGGGGTGCAGTGAGCATTTACACCCCACAGGTGTATGACAGATTTTTGGAACAGTGGTCTGTGAAAATGAAAAATTGTATTTTTCATATGCACAGCCCACTGTTCCAAAGATCTGTCAAACGCCAGTGGGGTGTAAATGCTCACTGCACCCCTTATTAAATTCTGTGAGGGGTGTAGTTTCCAAAATGGGGTCACATGTGGGGGGGGGGGTTCCACTGTTCTGGCACCACGGGGGCTTTGTAAATGCACATGGCCCCTGACTTCCATTCCAACCATATTTTCTCTCCAAAAGATCAATGGTCCTCCTCCTTTTCTGAGCATTGTAGTTTTCCGGAGAGCACTTTACATGGTGTTACAAATTTTGGGAGGCTTTTTCTCCTATTACCCCTTGTGAAAATGAAAAATTTGGGGTAACACCAGCATTTTGTTGACATCTTTTTTTGTTATTTTTCATTTTCACGTCCAAATTTAGCGAAAATTTGTCAAACACCTGTGGGGTGTAAAGGGTCACTGTACCCCTTGTTACATGCCTTGAGGGGTGTAGTTTCCAAAATAGTATGCCATGTGTTTTTTTTTTTTTTTTTTTTTGCTGTTCTGGCGCAATAGGGGCTTTCTAAATGCAACATGCCCCCCAAAAACCATTTCAGCAAAATTTCCTTTCAAAAGTATCAATGGAGCACCTTCTCTTCTGAGCATTGTAGTCCGCCTGCAGAGCACTTTACATCCACACATAAGGTATTTCCATACTCAGGAGAAATGGGGTTACAAATTTTGGGGGCATTTTCTCCTATTAACCCTTGTAAAAATGGTAAATTTGAGGTAAAAACTGCATTTTATTAGCATTTCATTTACACATCCGACTTTACTGAAAAGTCGTCAAACACCTGTGGGGTGTTAAGGCTCACTGTACCCCTTGTTACATTCCTTAAGGGGTAAAAGTTTCCCAAATAGCGTGCCATGTGTTTTTTTTTCTTTGCTGTTCTGTCACCATAGGGGCTTCCTAAATGCAACATGCCCCCGAAAAACCATTTCAGAAAAACTCACTCTCCAAATTCCCATTGTTGCTCCTTCCCTTCTGATCCCTCTAGTGCACCCACAGAGCACTTAAGATCCACATATGAGGTATTTCCTTACTCGAGAGAAATTGGGTTACAATTTTTGGGGGGATTTTTCTCCTTTTACCCCTTGTAAAATTTCAAAAACGGAGTCTTCAAGAACATATTAGTGTAAAAAATGAAGATTTAGAATTTTCTCCTTCACTTTGCTGCTATTCCTGCTACACCTTCCGTTTAACCTCTTAAGGACCCATGACGTACCGGTACGTCATGAGTCCGCTCCCGATCTATAACGGTCGGGCCCGGCCTCTAACAACGGCCGGGACCCGTGGCTAATAGCGCACAGCACTGATCGCGGTGCCGCGCGCTATTAACCCTTTAGACGCAGCGTTCAAAGTTGAACGCCGCGTCTAAAGTGAAAGTAAAACAATGCCGGTTAGCTCAGGGAGCTGTTCGGGATTGCCATGGCGAAATCGCGGCATCCCAAACAGCTGTAGGACACGAGGAGGGCCTCCTACCTTGCCTCCTGGTGTCCGATCGCTGAATGACTGCTCAGTGCCTGTGATCCAGGCATGAGCAGTCAAGCGGCAGAATCATTGATCACTGGTTTCCAATGAGAAACCAATGATCAATGTAAAAGATCAGTGTGTGCAGTATTATAGCCCCATATGGGAGCTATAACATTGCAAAAAAAAAAGTGAAATAAAAAAGTGAATAAAGATCATTTAACCCCTTCCCTAATAAAAGTTTGAATCACCCCCCTTTTCCCATAAAGAAAAAAAAAACTGTGTAAATAAAAATAAACATATGTGGTATCGCCGCGTGCGGAAATGTCCAAATTATAAAAATATATCGTTAATTAAACCGCATGGTTAATGGCATACGCGCAAAAAAAATTCAAAGTCCAAAATAGCGATCAATAAGTCCTATTAATGCATAAATGGTACCCCTAAAAACTTCAGATCACGGCGCAAAAAATGAGCCCTCATAGGGGTCAGAAGATGACAATTTTAAACGTATAAATTTTCCTGCATGTAGTTATGATTTTTCCAGAAGTACGAAAAAATCAAACCTACATAAGTAGGGTATCATTTTAATTGCATGGATCTACAGAATAAAGAGAAGGTGTCATTTTTACCGAAAAATGTACTGTGTAGAAACGGAAGCCCCCAAAATTTACAAAATGGCGTTTTTTTTTTTCAATTTTGTCTCACAGTTATTTTTTTTCCATTTCACCGTAGATTTTTGGGAAAAATGACTGATGTCACTGCAAAGTAGAATTGGTGGCGCAAAAAATAAGCCATCATATGGATTTTTTTTTTTTTAAACACATTTTATTGCAATTTTTGTAAACAAAACATTTACACACAGAAAAGCCAAATAACGTAAGGCCAAAGTACAACGATGAACAAAAGTGTACATCGGAATAAACCATCATGCAATAGAGCAAAATGGAATGGAGAGAACGAGTTCTTACATCAAAATTAAAGTCCATAGGCAATTAGCTGAGTCCATAGCATGAGTTAATCCTGCTGCTAAATGAGGACAATTAGAAAGAAAGAAAATCTCATAGTTCCAAAGTAACACGTGGTTATCGAGAGAGGACATGCATATCTGTAGATACCGAAATGGATACAAAACAGACAGTATGTGCAGTAGTGGTAGTGGATTCCCAACTCCGGACTTCCCACTTCTCACCGGCCATATACTCTACCGTCAGTGAAGTCTATGAGGGAAGTCTCAAGGCCCCCAGCGTATCCCCAATAGCACCTAGGCAGTACTATTCGGTGGAACTAAAAGGTCGTACTATGTAAGCTATTTCCTCTGTAGTGTAGTGACTGAGTATAAATACCTTCCATTTATCAAAATTTTTTCCTGTTTTTGTGTCTTTCCGTGTCCAGCCTGTCTATGCCACAGAATGTTTTAAGTTGTGATACGACCATAGTCAGTGTCGGGATAGAAGCAGACAACCATGAAGCAAATAAACATCTTAGTGCTACTACCAGGACTATATGAATCATCTGGGGAATCTTAGGTAGAAGTGAAGTGGTGCCATCGAGGGGTCTGAACTGATGAAAAAGTAAAGATCTAGGAGTATAGGGCAATGTAATGTCCCAAGTATCTGTAATATAAGAGCGAATAATGTGCCAGAAATCCTGACAGTGGGAGCAAGTCCAGCCCCCATGCCATAAATTAGTCAGGGGGGTGAAGCATTTAGGGCATGCCGTTATTCTATCTGGAAAATTAGGCGATGATAAAATATTAAAACCGTAGAGTGCTTTATGTGCTAGTTTGTAATAAGTTTCACGCCAGCGTTGATTTATGATGCAACGCCGCACCACCAACCAGCCCTGGAGAATGCAGTCCGAAATATCCTCATCCGGTATCCAAGAGGACCAGGAGGAGAAAATCGCGGATGGGTCAATTTTGAGGAGTACTTTACGGTCACTGGGTAAATTTCGGAGATAGACGTCTTGTGTGGCGTGGTGCCTATTAGTGTATCAAGAGCATGATCAAGGGACTCTCTGCTCAGGTCCCGCAGGCGCTTGGAATGAAAAGAATAAATCTGATTTAAAGGGAGTGTGTGTGAGGCTGGTAAATTAATATGGATTTTTAAGTGCAAAATTTAAAGAGCTATGATTTTTTTTAAAGTACGGAGGAAAAAACGAAAATGCAAAAACGGAAAAACCCCGGGTCCTTAAGGGGTTAAAGGAGATATCCAGTGGGGAAAAACGTATCCCCTATTTTAAAGATAGGGCATGAGTTTCAGATCGCGCGGGGGGGGGGGGGTCCAACCGCTGGGGCCCCCCGCGATCTCCTGTACGGGGCCCCGGCAGCCCGTGGGAAGGGGGCGTGTTGACCACCGCATGAAGCTGCAGCTGACATGCCCCCTCAATACAACTCTATGGCCTTCGGCAATCTCCGGCACTGCCATAGAGTTGTATTGAGGGGGCGTGTTATCCGCCGCTTCGTGCGGTGGTCAACATGTGCTATCTGGCCAGCGAGCCAGGGCCCCATACAGGAGATCGCGGGGGGCCACAGCGGTCGGACCCCCCTGCGATCTGAAACTTATCCCCTATCCTTAGGATAGGGGATAAGTTTTTCACTACTGGACTACCCCTTTAACTACTTCAGGACATTGTTTTTTATTTTTTCACTTTCGTTTTTTCCACCTTACCTCCTAAAAATCATAACGCTTTCAATTTCTTACCAACAGACCCTTACGAGGGAGTGTTTTTTGTGCCACCAATTTTACTTTGTAATGACATCAATCATTTCATCACAAAATCTATGGCGAAAACCCCCCAAAAAAAAATATTTGTGGGGCAAAGAATAAAAATAAATGCCATTTTAACTTTTGGGGGCTTCCGATTCTATGCAGAGCACTTTTTCTTAAAAATTTTTTCTTTATTCTGTAGGTCCATATTATTAAAATGCTAGTATATAGGTTTTATTTTGTCTTACTTCTTTTAAAACATTATACCTTTTTGTACAAAAATTTGCTTGTTTAAAAATGTCCTCTTCCGACCCCTATAACTTTTATTTTTCCATATACTGGGATGTATGAGGGCTCATTTTTTGTGCCATGATCTGTAGTTTTTATCAGTATCATTTTTGTTTTGATGGGACTTTTTGATCACTTTTTATAAATTTTTTAGGGTACACAAAGTGACCAAAAATACGTAATTCTGGACATCATTTTTTTTTTACATATACGCCACTGACCGTGCAATTCAATTAATGTTATATTTTTATAGTTCGGACATTTACGCACATGGGGATACCACATAAATGTTTATTTTCCTTTACATATTTGTTTTTGTTTTTTATGGGAAAGGTGATTCAAACTTTTATTAGGGAAAGGGGTTTAATCACATTTATTAAAGAGCCTATCTGGGTTTATACATCTTAAAGGGTAGCTCCCACCATCATGATTTTTTTTTTCTGTCCCTGCCTATTGCCGTTCTATCCCTAACACCCTCCCTGCCTTTATTTATTTTTTTTTTACTATTTTTAAAATGGCATTTAGTCTGCCTGGTAGTGTGCAGACTTCCAGGCAGACTTCCCCAGCAGGCACCACATCACTGATGCCTGCTGGGGCCTGCACTTCCGCCCTTAGTTCTCCTAACAGGGTGCCTCCAGCTGTTTCACCACTACAACTCCCAGCATGCCCTGACATCTATTGGCTGTCAGGGCATGCTGGGAGTTGTAGTGGTAAAACAACTGGAGGCACCCAGGACAGGAGTTTCATGGGGGAAGGAGTGAGCCAGGAGCCGATGCGGGAGGGACGGGTGCGGGGGAGCCTCTTCCTGCCGCTCGGTAAGTAACACCCAAACCCCCCCCCCCCCCCGTAGCTTGCAGCAGTGCCCCCCATCCCCCCCGTACCTTGCAGCAGCGCCCCCGGTACCTTAAAGCAGCGCCCCCCATCCCCCCCCTGCACCTTGCAGCAGTGCCCCCCACCCCCCCCCGCACCTTGCAGCAGCGCCCCCCCGCACCTTGCAGCAGCGCCCCCCGCACCTTGCAGCAGCACCCCCCGTGCCCCCCGTACCTTGCAGGAGCAGCCCCCCCGCGCCACCCGCACCTTGCAGCAGGGCCGTCGGCGAGTGCGGGAAGCCGATGCGCAGCCCTGGCTGTTACTGCGCCTGCACAAAATTTCGACAGATGCCCTGCCGGAATCAGTCTGAATTTTGCAGAGACGTCAATCCGCACTGCATTTGGCCACTAGGAGGGCGCCCCTAGTGGCCGAATTTCAAATTGCTTTTAAAATGTTTGAAAAGCATTTTTTTAAATAAAAGTATATTAGAGATATGTTGCAGTACTTAAGTACTACAACATATCAAAAATAATTTTTCATGACAGTGCCCATTTAAGATGTATGATCGCAGATGTCCTGGCATTCTGTGCCGGGCACTGCTTCCGAGACGTGGACATGACGTCACAGTCACGCCTCCCTAGTGACATCACACCACACCCCCTTCATTCATGTCTAAGGGAGGCGGCATGGTGTGACATCACTAGGGGGAGTGGCCATGAAATCACATCCCCGTCTCGGAAGCAGCACCTGGGCACAGAATGCCGGGGGCTGCACCGAGATCGCGGGGGTCCCCAGCGGCGGGACCCCTGCGATCATACATCTTATCCCCTATTCTTTAGATAGGGGATAAGATTTGTAAACCCGGAATACCCCTTTAACTTAAAAATAGTGTAAAAAGTAAATAGGGGACTAATACATGCAATCTTCAGATTGCATAGCACTGATCAGTTTCGCTTAACACAAGGCTTTCTCAGGGGGCGCCCCCTGAGGAAGCCTTGTGTTAAGCGAAACGATTGTGTGGGTAGGTAAGGTCTGGCACCCTGTAATATACTTTTTCTCTCTGGTGGTCCAGGCAGCTGTTTACATTATTGGTCTTGCACTTTATTGTATACCTGTTGGTTGCACTTTCCTGTCATGGACAGTACTCAGCTGCATTCTGTTACACACCTTCAGTGTGTGTGTCCAGTCTTTTACCTTTGTCTGTGTGTGTCCTGGTGCCTACAATATTCTGTCTGTTTTATGTTTTTAAGCTGCAATTTGTGCTCTAATAAAGTTTTTTTTTTCTTTACATTTTTTGTGTGCGCACACTATTTTTCTGTTGGTTGGTTTTGCATTAGTTCAGTGCACACTTACTTATCTTAGTAAGGTGTTTTTGTTTATCGGTGAATACTGAATGTGCATGCCAACTTTTGCAGCAATCCAACATTTCTACCCTTTTGCCATTAGGAGGACTCCAATTGGCTGATTTTTGCCCTGTATCCAGTTTTGTGACTGGACCTAAAACCATGGTATACCGCGGTTTTATGTCCAGTCACAATACCAGATAAAGAGCAAAAATGAGCCAGAGTCACTATCTGTCTCCAGTCGGCTCATTCAAATGAATGAGATAAGGCCCAGGTATGGCTGGGATACGGGAGCGCCCAGCTTTCCCATCTCCCAGCCGGATCCTGTCCCCATATGTGATAAACGTGGTGTGACCCATTTAGGTACTCTTTAACCCCTTAAGGACGCAGGACGTAAATGTACGTTCTGGTGCGGTGGTACTTAACGCACCAGGACATACATTTACGATGCCCGTGTCATGCGCGACTGAACCCGGCTGCTGATCGCAGCCAGGGACCCGCCGGCAATGGCCGACGCCCGCGATCTCGCGGGCGTCCACCATTAACCCTTCAGGTGCCGGGATCAATACAGATCCCGGCATCTGCGGCAGTGCGCGATTTCAATGAATGATCGGATCGCCCGCATCGCTGCTGCGGGGATCCGATCATTCAGAACACCGCACGGAGGTCCCCTCACCTTCCTCCTTCTGGCTCCCGGTGTCTCCTGCTCTGGTCTGAGATTGAGCAGACCAGAGCAGAAGATGACCGATAACATTGATCTGTTCTATGTCCTATACATAGAACAGATCAGTATTAGCAATCATGGTATTGCTATGAATAGTCCCCTATGGGGACTATTCAAGTGTAAAAAAAAATGTAAAAAAATGTAAAAAAATGTAAATGTTAAAGTAAAAAAAAAAGCGAAAAATCCCCTCCCCCAATAAAAAAAAGTAAAACGTCCTTTTTTTCCTATTTTACCCCCAAAAAGCGTAAAAAATTAATTTAATAGACATATTTGGTATCGCCGCGTGCATAAATGTCCGAACTATTAAAATAAAATGTTAATGATCCCGTACGGTGAACGGCGTGAACGTAAAAAAAAAAAGTCCAAAATTGCTACTTTTTTAATACATTTTATAAAAAAAATTAATTATAAAAAATGTATTAAAAGTTTTTTATATGCAAATGTGGTATCAAAAAAAAGTACAGATCATGACGCAAAAAAAGAGCCCTCATACCGCCGCTTATATGAAAAAATAAAAAAGTTAGAGGTCATCAAAATAAAGGGATTCTAAACTTACTAATTTGGTTAAAAAGTTTGTGATTTTTTTTAAGCACAACAATAATAGAAAACTATGTAATAATGGGTATCATTTTAATCGTATTGACCCTCAGAATAAAGAACACATGTTATTTTTACTGTATATTGTACAGCGTGAAAACGAAACCTTCCAAAATTAGCAAAATTGCGTTTTTCTTTTTAATTTCCCCACAAAAATAGTGTTTTTTGGTTGTGCCATAGATTTTATGATATAATGAGTTATGTCATTACAAAGGACAACTGGTCCTTAAGGCCAAAATGGGCTGAGTCCTTAAGGGGTTAAAGCAGGAGAGGGTAGAATGGGCATAATCTACAGCTGTCTCACTGTTCATGCCCTACCTTTCTCTCCACCAACATATGTAACTGTCTTCATGTGCCTGCTAAATATTTGCCTGCAGTAACATGATCATTCAATCCCATGAAGTTCTTGGGAGATTTTTTTTTTGCAGGATTCCTTATGCTGATCAGTGTGGCCTTCCCTAGAAGATAAACATCATGCATTAACAAAGTGTATTTAAATGCTGCCTCAGACTCTTCTCACATGGCACCTTCAGGAAATATGCTACTGCATGCATTAATCCCTTAAGGACATGCGCCCTAAATGTTCGGCGTTGATGGCTGGTACTTTACACTTTATAGTGGATGAGTACTCAGCCAAGAACTCACTGCTAAAGGCAGACAATGGTACCATTGGGTTTGGGGATGTAGGCTCATCAGTAAATATAAAAGTAAAATATAATGTTTTACAATGTTTACAATTCTGCATGTTGAACTGTGTAAATGGGGAAAAAAAGAGTGTGCACACACAAGGGCCTACGGATGCCAAAGGGACACTTGTCACACACTGTCACTGAAGTCTAGATACATTTAGCATACACTGTAAAGATAGGGATTATAAGCAAAGTCTAAATGATGTACAGGTTGAACATTCAGGAATTTGGAGCTGCCATTCCTTCATTTACAGAACAGCCTGTTCCATGTCAGTGAAGAAGTGGCCACATCGCCATTCACCAAACGGGAAGGGTATCTGTGTGGAAAAGGGAGAATGTATCAGCATCCCTCCATTTGCTTACAATTGATGTGCGTCATAGTCATCTGACCTGTGTGTGGGGGAAGGGGCTGCTTTCTGCTTAATGAAATTTCCTCCAGCTCATGTCATCATCTTAATGGCCATCTTTCAATATTAACAAGAAAGAAGCAGGAAGCTGGAAAAGGACAAGTAGATATGTTAACAGCTGAGTCCCAGGAAATCTTTGCATCAGCAAAAACAATCAACAGAACAGAGCAGAGAATCATGTGCATAAAGTATAGCCAACATCATGCTCCCTGAGAACAAATACACCTATCTTCATCCAATACAGCATTATGTAACCAATAAACCTACATGTGGTGGCCCAGTACGGGATGGTGTGTCCCTGTACATCTCCTGCCCTGTTAGGCAGAGTCTCTCCATGTCCTCAGGGCCCCCCCTTTATGTGTTATCCCCTATGTACATAAGTTGCATAATAAAATGTACTGTTTCTTTAATAGCTGTTACCATGTGATTGTTACCCAGGAGTCCCTAGTGACCAGGTGACCCCTCAAGTGACCTATGAGCTCCTTGCACAGCCCCTTCCCCCCTATAAAACCAGGGGAGGGGCTGCAATCTCTCTCTTAGCTCATTGCTATTCCTGCTGAGGTCCAGTGCAGTCATCTCAGAGTGTGTCCAGAGCATTGGTGGCCTCAAGTCTGCCTCAAGTCTGCAGCCACAAGCAAGCTCATGGGAGGTCCCCGTGTCACTGGTCACCTCCTTGGGGTATTGGCTGTACTGCATAAACTGTGTCATCTGTCTACCCTCAGTAAAGGTACCCTTGTCCGTAACTTACTGTCAATGTCTACATTGCCCCGTGCCTAGCCTAGGACCAGTGGTATTACCTTCGGGTGGTTAAGGCTAAACCACGTCCTAGTGTCACGACAAGAAGGGGTTAATAACATCTGCCCTAGGGTTATAAGAGCTACTCTGCATTACACCCCGCTGACACCACAACTTTTGGCGTCACAAACAGGAAACGGGTGTGCACCATATGCCACAAGTACTCCCCCCTAGTCTGAACTATGTCCAACAGTACAGTGTTGCAAGGAGGAACCAAAATTCTGCCGTGATGCACAGGGGAAGACTTTACCGGCCGGACCAAAACAGGAAGTTCCCTGGGCGCAGCCATAGTGGAGGTTCCGGCGGCTGCTTCCAGCTCTGCTGTCTACTACCCAGCCAAGACCGCTGCAGCACCTCACCTTAAAGTGACAAGTGACATCTACAGGATGTCGCCACCCAGCTCTCCGGATCAAGCAGGCAAAAGTGCCCCTTCATCTCCAGCAGCAGGATCATCTGCTGCCCCAGTGGCCGGAATGCTACCAGTCCTGCCTGCAGTCCACATCAACAACCTGGGTCAGCACTGGTATTCATGGGGAACCCTGTCCTCCCTACCTACAATGAAGGCCCCTTCACATTGAGGGATTTCAAGGAAATGATCCAGAGTCTGTCTTTCACTCCTAATAATCAGGTGCTATTGCTCACAGGACAACTACAGGGGTAAGCACTAGAGGAAGTCCGCACCTGACCAGCCCCCGAGAAGGAAACTGTACATCAGATCTTTGAGGGCCTGTACCAGGTATTTGAGTCACATTCTCCGTCAGAGGGACGTCTCTGGCTGTATGAAAGGCAACAGAAGCCAGGCAAGACTTTAAAAGCTTATGCCGTAGCCCTACAAAATGCCCTAGAGACTGTCCAAAAACTAGATGCTATAACTCCTGAGAAGGGGAACAAGGTGTTAATGGACAGATTTATCGATGGGGCTCATAATAAGTGGGACAAAGCCCAGTTGAGAATGTTAGCAGTCCAAAACTCCAATTTGTCCTTCCCCGCTTTTAAGAGGCTGGCTTTTCAAGTGATTGAAAGTGAGTTAGAGGAAGTTTGTACTCCCTGTCCAAGAGCCACTAGGGCCGGTAGTTAGGCCCACACCACCACCATCATCGCTCCCCGCCCCAGTATCATCTGCTTTGCCAGTCACCACAGCCTCTGACCTACATTGTTAAGCAGGACATTGAACAATTGAGTAAGGCGGTGAAGGAGCTTGCCGCCCGGGCTACTCCACCTGACTATGAACAGCCCCCACATAGAAAACATGTTCCTGCTCCCTGCATTTTCAACCCCCGCAACCCCACGCCCAATAGGCCTTGGGGTGATTGTAACTAATGTGTCAGATAAGGCATCTGCTGGGGATGAACATTATGAAAAACTGTTTTACTGAAATAGTATATTCCTTGCATGCCTTTCTCTCCTAAATGTCTCCTTCAGCCCAGCGGGCTGTGCAGCACCACTTGAAAGTTCTACAGGCAGAGCAGAAGTATGCCAACAAGCAATGGGAAATCTGCAGAGTGTGAGTACAAGACATCAGGTCGGTGACCTTACAACCTAACACAAGAGGCCATCATCTGGTGCCGTGCACGTCCTGGAATAAGGAACAAGGACTATCAAGCCCTGCTGGAACCTATGCAACTGGAAGATCATCCCCTTGTCCGAGCTGCGAGAAGCCTTGTCACAGTTACCAATGGGAGAGTCCCCGTACGGTTAGTCAATCCGTCTGATGCTGCTACTGTGCTACCTAAATACACCCCAGTCACCCAACTGTAACTCATATACTCAAGGGACATCCTAACAGAGCACAAGGTGGCCCGACAGCGTGCGGCCCAAGTGGCTGAAGATTCTGGTGTAAGTACTCCTGAGCCCTGGTGGGCGCAACTCCAAGTAGGAGATGATACTACCCCAAGGGTTCAAGTCAAGGGAGTCGTCAACGTCGCCAAAAGGTACCACAAGGCTTTTAGTAAACACCCTACAGACTTTGGACATGTCTATGATCCAACACAGAATCCTCACCGGCGACAGCCCACCTATTAAATAAAGACACTGTCCAATCGTACCAGGCATGTATCAGACTGTCAAGAAGATGCTGGCCGATATGAAAGAGGCAGACATCGTTCAAGAAAGTCCCTGGGATGCGCCCCTTGTTTTGGTCAAGAAAAAAGAAGGAACTATCCACTTTTGTGTTGACTACAGGAAGTTGAACAATGTCGCACATAAGGACACATCCTCTACCCAAAATCGAAGAGTCACTCACAGCCCTTGGGTCGACTGCTTACTTCTCCCCCTTGGACTTAACCAGTGGATACTGGCAAGTTCCTATGGCCGTGGAGGACCGAGAGAAGACCGCCTTTGTGACACCCATGGGATTGTTCAAGTTTAAAAGTATGCTGTTTGGGCTATGTAATGCCCCTGCTACATTTCAGCGTCTGATGGAACGGTGCCTGGACCATTAGAATTTTCAAAAGTGTCCTATTGTACCTGGACGATGTCATTGTGTATTCCAAGTCCTATCAAGAGCACATCAGTCATCTGTCAAACATCTTCCAAGTCCTGATCAAACATGGGTTGAAGATTAAGTCATCGAAGTGTCATTTGCTTAAGCCCCAGGTACACTACCTAGGTCATGTCGTCAGTGCCGAGGGAGTCCAGCCCAATCCTGAAAAGGTGGAAGTTGTCAAAATACTGGCCTACCCCACGCACAGTGAAAGATGTCAGAGGCTTCCTGGGATTTGCTGGCTACTACCGCCACTTCATTCCCCACTTCCATTACCCCAGATTGCAGAACCCCTCACAGCTCTCCTGCAGGGTACGGCAAAGGAGAACTACAGTGGAAGACTACCTGTTGAATGGGCTGAAGAGCAAGAGGCAGTGCTCTGAGCTCTTAAACATCTGCTGACAGAACAACCCATCCAGGCGTATCCAGACTACAGTTAGCCATTCCGGTTATATAATGATGCCAGTTTCGAAGGTCTGGGAGCTGTACTGGCCCAAGTGCAAGAAGGGCAAGAGCGTGTGATAGCCTATGCCAGTCATAACCTGCGAGGAGCAGAAAAAAAAACGATGCAAAAAACAGCTCTTTCAAGCTGGAACTTATCGCCCTAGTATGGGCCGTGAAAGTTTAAGAACTACTTGGCTGTCACACCATTCACTGTCTACACGGATAATAACCCGTTGGTCCATCTGAATACTGCCAAGTTGGGTGCCATCGAGCAGCGTTGGACCTCAAGATTGGCCAATTACAGTTTCACCATCAAGTACAGGAGCGGCAAGTCAAATGTCAACGCCAATGTACTGTCTCGGATGACCCCCGGCGAAGAACCACCTGCCGAAGGCGAGTGGGAAAACATGGAGATGTCCCCATTTTACCAGAAGTTTCTGAATCAGAATGTTGTGACCGCCCTTGAGGATGGTAAACCCAGGTCCAAGAAGGTCCAAGAAGACCTATACACCTTGAAGACTCTAGAAGACGAAAGTCGAGTCATGGGGGATCTGTTGGACTACCTCCTGATGAAAAATGTACCAACCCGTCTACGCCGGGCCCAGTGTGACTACAAGTTGAAACGTCTGTGGCGACAGAGGAAGCGACTGTGTCCCGTGCATAAGGGACTGTTGTACCGAAATTCTTTGGATCCAGTCTCTGGTGATTAACTTCATCAGATTCTGGTTCCCCAAAGAGACAGGGCAATGGTCCTCAACGCATATCATGATCAGTCGGGACACGTTGGAGTCCACAAGACCGAGGTTACTGTCAGGCGAAGATTTTACTGGATTGGAACGTGGAGCGACATTGAGAAATGGTGCAGTGAGCGTGCAGTCTACAACGTCACCAAGAATGTGCACAAGGACGCAAGAGCACCCCTCCACTCCATCCAGAGTGAAAAGCCTAATCAGTTGGTCTCGCTAGACCATGTCAAGTTGTCTCCTCCCCGGTCCGGGTACACTTATGCTCTCACCATGGTGGATCACTACTTCAAATGGGTTGTTGTAGTACCCGTTAAAGACATCACAGCCAAGACAGTAGCCCAGGTGTTCTACTCCAGTTGGGTGCAAACCCTTGGGTGACCAGAGTCTGTCCTAACAAACTGTGGAGCGGCCTTCGAGGCCCAACTCTTCCAGGAGCTGTGTCCGTTCCACGCCTGTAAGAAACTTCAGACTACACCTTACCACCCTCAAGGGAATGGGCTCTGTGAGTGCATCAAGTCTTCATCCACATGTTGCAAGCAGGTTCTGTATCCAAGCAGGAAGAGTGGCCCCGATTGTTTCCCGAATTGTTGGAGATTTATAGCAACATGGTTCATTGTTTTACAGGGTACACCCCTTTCTACCTGATGATGGGGAGGCATGGGCAGCTGCCGAAAGACCGGACATTTGGGCTTCAGGCCCCATTCAATAACTCCCCGCAAGCCTCCATGGAGTGGGTCTCTGACCATCAAAGAAGGATCCAAGAAGCAAGAGAGATTGTTGGTAAAAAGATGGGCAAGGCTCAACGAAGACAAAAGCAAGATTATAACAGTCATGCCTGTGTCATCTGTCTACCCTCAGTAATGCTACCGTTGTCTGTAACTTGGTGTCGGTGTCTTCAATGCCCCCGTGCCTAGCCCAGGACCAGCGGTATTACCTTCAGGTGGTTAAGGCTAAACCATGCCCTGGTGTCACAACAAGAAGGGGTTAATAACATCTGCTCCTAGGGTTATAACAGCTACTCTGCATTGCACCCCGCTTACACCACATCCGTGTAACTAGCAAGCTTACAAAAACCGTACACCTCTATGTAACCAATAAATCCATGCATTGTAGACCCCTACACCCCTTTTTAATATAGTAAACTACCATGTAATCAGTATACCTCCATATAACCAGTACAGCACTATAAGATTAGTATAACCCCATAAACAGTATATATAACCAGTATTGTTATACAACTATAGTTTCAGTACTCCTCTATACCCCATAAGCAAGTGAAAACCAAATGTTTCAAATCTTTGCTATTTTATTAATTCCTTAACCCCTTAAGGACTCAAGGTTTTTCAGTTTTTGCCCTTTTGTTTTTTCCTCCTTACCTTTTAAAAATCATAACCCTTTAAATTTTCCACCTAAAAGTCCATATTATGGCTTATTTTATGCGTCACCAATTCTACTTTGCAATGACATTAGTCATTTTACCCCAAAATTCACGGCGAAACGGAAAAAAAAATCATTGTGTGACAAAATCGAAGAAAAAATTTAATTTTGTAACTTTTGGGGGCTTCCGTTTCTACGCAGTGAATATTTCGGTAAAAATGACACCTTATAATTATTCTGTAGGTCTATACGGTTAAAATGATACCCTACTTATATAGGTTTGATTTTGTCGTACTTCTGGAAAAAATCATAACTACATGCAGGAAAATTTCTACGTTTAAAAATGTCATCTTCTGACCCCTATGACTTTTTTATTTTTCCACGTACAGGGCGGTATGAGGAGTCATTTTTTGCACCGTGATTTTATCGGTACGATTTTTGTTTTGATTGGACTTTTTATAAATTTTTGAATGGTATAAAAAATATGCTTTTTTGGACTTTGGAATTTTTTTGCGCGTATGCCATTGACCGTGCGGTTAAATTAATGATATATTTTTATAGTTCGGACATTTACGCACGCGGCGATACCACATATGTTTATTTATTTATTTTTTTACACGGTTTTATTTTTTTTATGGGAAAAGGGGGGTAATTCAAACTTTTATTAGGGAAGGGGTTAAATGACCTTTATTAACACTTTTTTTTTTTACTAATTTTTTTGCAGTGTTATAGGTCGGATAGGGGGCTATAACACTGCACACACTGATCTCTCATGCTGATCACTGGCGTGTATTAAAACGCCTGTGATCAGTGTTATCGGCGCTTGACTGCTCCTGCCTGGATCTCAGGCACAGAGCAGTCATTCGAGGAGGCAGGTAAGGGCCCTCCCGGTGTCCTGTAAGCTGTTCGGGACGCCGCGATTTCACCGCGGCGGTCCTGAACAGCCCGACAGAGCAGCCGGGATACTTTCACTTTCACTTCAGACGCGGCGGTCAGCTTTGATTGCCACGTCTGAAGGGTTAATACAGGGCATCACTGCGATCGGTGATGTCCTGTATTAGCCGCGGGTCCCGACCGTTGATAGCCGTTGGGACCGACCCGATATGACGCAGGGACACCGCGTGGCCCCGCGGCATACCGCGGCAGCCGGCGGAGGACGTAAATATGCGTCGTTAAGGAGTTAAGGACAATGGACGTATATTTATGTCCATTGCAAGCTCCAGTTATATGATGCGTGCTCAGGAGCTGATTGCACTTCATACCAAGTGGGTCCCAGGGTCTATTAGAAACCAGGACCCACAGCTAATGCTGGACATCGCCGATCTGGCTGATGTCCGGTATTAGTCCTTTAGACGCTGCGATCAAAGTTGATTGTGGCATCTAAAATGGGAGAAAAGTCATTGTGGCTAGCTCAGCTAGCTGTTCGGGACCGCCACGGTGAAATTGTGGCGTCACAAACATATGAGAGGACAGCGGGAGAGCCCATACCTGCCTCCTCACTCTCAGATATGTGCCCCGATGCTATGGCATAGCATTGTTCATTGTATGCAATCTAAGGATTGCATGTAATAGCCCCTAAAAAAAAAAAGGTTAATAAATGTGATTTAACCCCTTCCCTAATAAGTTTGAATCACCCCCCCTTTTCCAACAAAAACAAACATGTAATACCGCCGCGAGCGTAAATGTCCAAACTATAAAAATATCATGTCAATTAAACCGCATGTGAATGGCACATAAAAAATATACAATATATATATAAAGTCCAGAATTGCGTATTTTCTGTCACTTTGTATACCCTAAAAAAATTGTATAAAATACGATCAAAAAGTCCCATCAAAACAAAAATGGTTCCGATAAAAACTACAGATCATGGCCCTCACACATCCCTGTATGCAGAAAAATAAAAGAATTAAAATTGGACAAAAACGGATTCCCTGATATTGTATACCATAATATTGTAAATAATTGTTTAAAGCTTTTTCATCCAATTTTTACACTACTTGTATGTAGCAGGAGGAAGTTTCTAGCACTTTCCAGAGTATTGAGGTTACTGCGCATGTGTAAAAAAAAAAATTGTGTGCAATAAATCTGATGAAATCACAGTCACACAATTCAATATGATTTACATAGACCATAATAATCTAAAAATTGTACACAATTTTAATCCTATTTTGAATCTGGGCAAAGAATCATGGTCAACCACGATTTTATCCCCGACATAAAATCGTGCAAAATCGGATGGGGATCAAAACTGATGCATGTGTTGAATATTATTACTTAATGGAAGCCAATGGATCCGACTTGTCATACAGTTTTGTACAATTTAAAGGTAAAAAATCGTGAGAAAAAGAAAAAGAGGATGGTAAAATCTTGATGGGAACCCACCCTTATAAAATTTTTTAAAAGAACTAAAAGAAAATGAAACCTATATAAGTTGGGTATCATTTTAATCATATAGACTAGGGGTCCTCAAACTTTTTAAACAGGGGGCCAGTTCACTGTCCCTTAGACCGTTGGAGGGCCGACTATAGTTTAAAAAAAAAAAAAAAATTAACAAATTCCTATACACACTTATATATCTTATTAGTGGACTACCCCTTTAAGTACGCAGCACAGTTCCCCCCACATTAGGTAGGCAGCATAGATCCCCCACATTAGGGTTGGCAGTATAGTTCCCCCAGATTAGGTTGGCAGTATAGTTCCCCCACATTAGGTTGGCAGTATGGTCCCCCCCACATTAGGCTTGCAGTATAGTCCCCTCCCCCCCCCCACATTAGGTTGTAGTTCCCCCACATTAGGTTGGCAGTATAGTTCCCCCACATTAGTTTGTAGTTCCCCCACATTTAGTTGGCAGTATAGTTCCCCCACATTAGGCTGGCAGTATAGTTCCCCCACATTAGGCTGGCAGTATAGCTCCCCCACATTAGGTTGTAGTTCCCCCACATTAGGTTGGCAGTATAGTTCCCCCAGATTAGGTTAGCAGTATAGTTCCCCCACATTAGGTTGGCAGTATGGTCCCCCCCCACATTAGGCTTGCAGTATAGTCCCCTCCCCCCCCACATTAGGTTGTAGTTCCCCCTCATTAGGTTGGCAGTATAGTTCCCCCACATTTAGTTGGCAGTATAGTTCCTCCACATTTAGTTGGCAGTATAGTTCCCCCCACATTAGGTTGTAGTTCCCCCACATTAGGTTGGCAGTATAGTTCCCCCACATTAGGTTGGCAGTATAGTTCCCCCCACATTAGGTTGGCAATATAGTTCCCCCCACATTAGGTTGTAGTTCCCCCACATTAGGTTGGCAGTATAGTTCCCCCACATTTAGTTGGCAGTATAGTTCCTCCACATTTAGTTGGCAGTATAGTTCCTCCACATTTAGTTGGCAGTATAGTTCCCCCCACATTAGGTTGTAGTTCCCCCACATTAGGTTGGCAGTATAGTTCCCCCACATTAGGTTGGCAGTATAGTTCCCCCACATTTAGTTGGCAGTATAGTTCCCCTCACATTAGGCTGGCAGTATGTTCCCCCACAGACATACAGCCTCCAGCCATACAGTATGGCTGGAGGATGTATGCAGGTGTACTGCCCCACTTCAGTGCTCCGACCACTGCTCCGGCCAAAGCAGTAGGTCCTGGGACCGGAGGAGCGGGGGTCAGAGCACCGAAGCCGACATGCCGCTGGTATCACTTACCAAGCTGGTCAGCGCATGTCCTGCTCGCTGCTCCGCTCTCCGTTGCTTTGGACGCACGCACGGGACCTCAGTGACGTCCCTGCGTGTGCTACCTCCCAGCAGTCCTTGCGTTTTTAAAGTAAACGCGGGGCCGCAGAGAGTTAACAGGGGCATCCCTGTGTCCCGAAAACATGTTTCGGGACACAGGGATGTCCTCAGGCAGCGGCAGCAAAAACACCCGGCGGGCCGGATAATTTTTTTTTTTTGTTTCTCCCTAGATTTTGTGATAAAATGATTGGTGTCTTTGCAAAGTACAATTGGTGGCGCAAAAAACAAGCCCCATATGGGTCTGTAGGTGCAGAATTGAAAGCGTTATGATTTTTAGGTGAGGTGGAAAAAAAACTGTGGTTCTTAAGGGGTTAAATTATATATATATATATATATATATATATATATATTATATATATACACACACACACACACACACACTCATGGCCCGTAAATGTTGGCAGTGGCACCCCTGAAATTTTTCAAGAAAATTAAGTATTTCTCACAGAAAAGGATTGCAGTAACATGTTTTGCTATACACGTTTATTCCCGGCGTGGCCTGAATGCCGGAGTGAGTGGACGGACTTGCTGAGGGCTCCCGCTATCCCTGCTCGTTAACCCTGACTTACCTCATCCTGAGTGGCCAGTCTTCGTTCGCTGGGTCCCTCTGAAGTGGCGAAACATCTGGAGTTAGTCCTGGTTCGGTGGCTGGTGGTGGAGCGGTGGCTGCATCCACTTGCGGCCGGGTAGCTGGTGCTGGTGGCGAGCGGCTCCAGCACTGTTGCTGGCAGTGAAGTGCCTTCCTCCTGGTTCCTAACGCTGTCTGCGGGCAGTGGGTGCATTCCTCCAGTGCTGGGCTCCTTCCTGTCTCGGACCTCTTTGGTGGGGAGCGCCATAACGGGCCTTCATGGGCGTGGCTTCCATCCTGGGCCTGGTTGCCGTGGAGATTGCTGGCACCCTGAAGGGATCTTCGGGTGTCCTGGACATCTCCTTCTAGGCCTCTTGCCCTGCTGCTCCGGACTGTGAGTACCTTGGTGGAGAATATATTGCCTGGCTGGGACTTGTAGTGCAGGCTCTGTGGCTACCTCTGCTGTGCTGCTGTCTTCTCTGCTCCATAACTGGGTTGCTAGTGACTTCATGCCTTCTCTTGCTGTGTCCCTGGCTGCTATGGGGGGCCCTAGGAGTAATAAGAAGAACAAGAAGTCCAAGTTACCTGTTGAGGCCTCTAGGCCGACCTCTGATGAGGATGCCTCCTCTGATAATGGGTCCTCTTGCTCTGTTGGCCCTTCTCAAAGAAATCTTAGTGCTCAGACCCCGTTTGCTTCCAGAGTCTTGGAGCAGGCGGTGAAAGCTCTGAGCCGGTTCTCCAGGGTCCCGGACTGTTGTGGGGGTGAGCCTTGTGACCCACGGTTCTCGACCCTTGAAGGGTCCACTACTCCTCCGCAGCAGTTGTCCCCTACATGGCCTGTCTATGATGCTGCACTTATGGATAAGGGATTTACTGAACTTATGGCTGCTTTCACCTCCTGCCAATCTATTATTGTGACCAAAGTCAACGAACTGTGCCAGGAATTTTTTAACCTGCGCCACGAGACTGAAGGGACTGAATCCGTGTTGTTCCTCAAGAGTTGGCTGAAGGAGATTCTCCCCTTGGACACCTTTTCTCCATATTTCTCGGTTGAGCGTGCTCATCGTGTTCCGGCTAGGCCTCCTCCTCCTGGCGGCCCTCCACGTCCCTTCCTTGCCAAGTTGCTACACTTCAGAGACAGAGATGCTATTCTTAGGGTTGTGCGTGTTAAAGGAGAGGTCATCTGTAATGGCAGTAGTGTCCTTTTACCTGGACTTTTCAGTGGAACTTCGCAAGCAGCGGGTGCAGTTTACGGAGGTTCAGGCGAAGCTGCGTGCCAAGGGTTACCGCTACTCCACGTTATACCCGGCCCGCTTGAGAGTTGTTGATGGAGCGATGGCCAAGTTCTTCACTTCCCCGACCGAAGCACTTAACTGGGTGGATGCGGCCCCTCCGGATTGAACTTTCCTGATCATCCCTGCTGGAGACTGTTCCCCCTGCTTGTCTTTAGTTAGGTGGTAGGTAGGTAGTCTCCTTTAGGGGCCCATAGGTTCCTGATCCCTTAGGTTTCTGGGGGTAGTTATTTAGCTACCGGCCATCACCGGTTTATAGTGGGGTGGTGGGTGGGCATATTTGTCCTAGTGGTTTACTCTCTTTTGGCTTTCTTTTGACGCTCTATACCAGTTGTAGTTTGGGGTCTAGGTCTGCACTGTGTTAGTGGATACTATGTCCCGTTTAGTGCTAGACAGGGTTTTGTTGGGGATTTTTCGATTATGCCGTGTTGTTTTTGTGTTTCTCTGTTCAGTCTGTGCCCTGTGTGTTTTGCCGTCAGTTGTGTGTGGTGTGTATGGTCCCAGGGCCCTGCCCTTCTCTTTCCTGACCCTCCTGTGGCGTCTCCTGCTGTTGCGTTACGCTTTCTATATAGATGGGGACCCTGAAGGTGATTAGTTTGAATGTTAGGGGGCTTAATTCTAAGATTAAAAGGGCCTTGTGTCTCGATTTTGTGAAACGCCAGTCTCCTCATGTTATCTACCTGCAGGAGACTCATGTTACGGGTCAGAAGATTCTGGCCTTGAAGAGGGCCTGGATAGTGCGGGGTTACCATGCATCTTATTCTAATTATGCTAGGGGTGTTTCTGTCCTAGTTACCAAATCCCTGCCACTTGGAGGTATCTCAAGCTGTGTGTGACCATTTTGGAAGATTTGTGATGTTACATTGCTCTCTAGGCTCTTTCTCCTTTGTCTTGGTCTATATCCCCCCTCCTTTCAATGTTTCTGTCCTTGATCTCATCACTACTAAATTGTTGGCTTTTCCTCTTGATCCTGTTCTTTTCACAGGTGATTTCAATGTGGTTCCTGATCCAGCTCTTGATTGCACCACCGCTGCGGACCCTGGTTCTTCCTTGTTCAATACTTGGTCTCTGCTGATTGTCCAGAAGGATAGGGTAGTTGTGCCTGGCGGATAGGGAGGCTGCCTTGTTTGCATTTGGGGACAAAAACGGTAAATTGCTGGCTCATTTGTCGCCCTACTGTTTCTATCCCGAGTATCAGGGGTCCGGATTTTGGTGCTGACTGATCCCTTGTTGATTAACTATGTTTTAAAAGACTTCTATTCCTCCTTGTATGCCGCCCCCTCTATGCCCTTTCAGGGAGAGATTTTTTTTAAAATTTTTTTAGGGACTTGACCCTTCCTTCACTTAGTCGCTCCCAGGTGGATGAGTTGGATGCCCCCCTTTCAGTTGAGGAGGTTGAACAAGCTATTAGAGATCTTCCTCATGGGAAGACCCCTGGGTTAGATGGGCTGGTGGGCGATTGGTACAGGACGGCTAAGGAACGCTTGGCCCCTATACTTCTCAAACTGTTTCATTCCATAGCGGAAGCTGACGCTCTTCCGGACTCAATGAGGGAGGCGTTGATTGTAGTGCTTCCTAAGCCTGGTAAAAACCTGTTACTGCCCGACTCGTATAGACCTATTTCCTTGTTGAATGTTGATATTAAGATAATGGCTAGAATATTGGCTACTAGGTTGTATGGGGTCATTCATTCTGTTGTTCATCCTGACCAAACTGGGTTTATGCCAGGTAGGGCGACAGATGTTAATGTAAAGCGTCTGCAACTCAACATTGCGGCGGTGGGGGAAGGCTTTCCTACGGTTGTGGTAGTCAGCTTAGATATTTATAAGGCCTTTGTGGCGCTATCTCTGGGAAGTTTTGGGTGCATTTGGGTTTGGGGCTCGTTTCTGTGCGTGGGTTCGGTTACTGTCCCAGGGCTCGCATACGCACTAATTTGACTGTGTCTGATCCTTTTAGCCTAGGCTGTGGGATGCGGCAAGGGTGCCCCCTCTCCCCTTTTCTCTTTGCGCTGGGACCCTTTGCTGCAGCTATTCACAGGGATCCTGATATTTGTGGTATTCCACGGGGATCTATTGTAGAGAAGGTTTCCCTTTATGCAGATGACACACTGGTAAACTTGAAGGATGCTGAGGGCTCTCACCTGTCCTTTACTGACCTACTTGACCAGTTTGTGGCCATCTCGGGCTTGCGGGTTAATTGGGCCAAATCCTCATTGATGACGCTCTCATCTGGAGTTCCCCTACTGTCCCATCCTCCGGCTGGGGTGCAGATGGTTTCCTGTTTCAAGTATTTGGGGGTGGAGGTGACTATGTCCCTATCAGACTATATGCCACTTAATTTGGACCCTCTCTTGAACTCCACTATAGAGCGGTTAAAAGCCTGGTCCTCCCTTCCCCTCTGCTTAACGAGCAGGATTAATTTTTTTTTTAATTATATACCTCCCTAAATTCCTCTACATGTTTCACTTAGCGCCCGTGATCCCCCCTAGGTCATTTTTTACTACTTTGTGTGGTGCTCTGGGATCTTTCTACTGGCAGTGGTAGTCTCCCAGACTCGGTCGGGCTCTTCTGCAGGCCCCAAGACGGCATGGTGGTCTGGCGGCCCCTGATATCTATAGTTATTTTCTTGCTTCGCAACTGGTCTATGCAGCTTGGTGGCTCGATTTGGATCTGTCCAACTCGGCTACGGCCCTGGCTGGTGTGCTCATGGGTTCCTATGAGGCTCTCACTAATACGCTTTACAGGTATCACTCTCATTCGTCTTTTCCTGTTCCTTTACTGACTGTTGCTAAAGTGTGGTCCGTGGTGTCGAGCAAATTTCCACTACTGCTGGTTTCTCCTAGGGCACCCTTGTGGTGGAATGTACACTTACCTCACCTACATGGGTTACAGGAGGCTGTTTTTGGGGACCTCGGGGAGTCAAATTTGTGTTTCACTTGTTTGGGGAGGACCAAGTCTTCTTGTCCTTTTCAGATATAAAGGAACGCTATGACATCCCTGGAGATGCCTTTTTAGGTATCTCCAGCTGAGGCATGCAGTTCAGGCACAGTTTGGCTCCCTGGAATTTACCCCTGTTTTTTCTGAGGTGGAGCTTCTCCTAGGCACTACGGACTTTTCTAAACCCCTCACTCAAGCTTATACACTTCTCCAGATGCTGGGTCCTAACTCCTTTTTGTTAGCCTTTCCCAAATGGGTAGCTGATATCCCTGACTTGTCTGACAGTCAATGGAAGGAGGTTGAGGGTTCTTACTATGCTACAGTGGTTAGTAGTCGAGATATGTTCTGAGGTTGTATTATATGTTCTGAGGTGTGTCTCCGTCTGATTTATGTTTCCGATGCTCTGCGGAAGTCAGTACTTTTTTGCATTCGGTGTGGGAGTGTCCTGTTGCTGTTTTTCGGTGGGAGGTAATGCAATTCCTTACTGATTAGTTGGAGTTTCATTTTTTGTTCACTCCAGTGGTTTGCTTGCTGGGAATTTTTAATTACATAGTCTTTAGCTCTCACAGATGTTTACTACTTCGCTTTCTGTTATTTTGTCTTCGTAAGGTGGTGGTGGTGATGACCTGGAAGGATACTTCTCTCCCCCCCCCCCCCCCCTGCTGTCCCGTTGGCTACATTTGTCAACAGATATGTTCCATTGTATCAAGCCCTATATGTGAGTCCTAAGTGCCCCAAGAAATTTGACAAAGTGTGGACCCCCTGGCTCCAGCTGGATGTGTCGGCGGACCTTCCGGTTAGTGTAACCCAGCAGGTTTTCCTGTTCTCTGTAGGGCTTTGGGGGGGGGGGGTTGGGTTTGCCGGGACAGATGTTTGTGTTGTGTGAATGTGTCTGTCTGTGTCTTATTATTCTGTTATTCGGTTTTATTCTCTGCAAAATTTAAATAAATACTTTTAAAAAACACATTTATTTCCTTTGTGTTTATTGGAACTAAACCAAAAAAGGGAGGGAAAAAAGCTAATTTGACAATGTCACACCAAACTCCAAAAATGGGCTGGACAAAATGATCGGCACCCTTTCAAAATTGTGGAAAAATAAGATTGTTTCAAGCATGTGATGCTTCTTTAAACTCACCTGGAGCAAGTAACAGGTGTGGGCGATATAAAAATCACACCTGAAAGCAGATAAAAAAGGAGAGAAATTCACTTAGTCTTTGCGTTGTGTTTCTGTGTGTGCCACACTAAGCATGGACAACAGAAAGTGGAGAAGAGAGCTGTCTTAGGACTTAAGAACCAAAATTGTGGAAAAATATCAACAATCTCAAGGTTACAAATCCATCTCCAAAGATCTAGATTTGCCTTTGTCCACAGTGCACAACATGATCAAGAAGTTTGCAAACCATGGCACTGTAGCTAATCTCCCTGGGCATGGACGGAAGAGTTATTGATGAAAGGTATCAACGCAGGATAGTCCGGATGGTGGATAAGCAGCCCCAAACAAGTTCCAAAGATATATTCAAGCTGTCCTGCAAGCTCAGGGAGCATCATTATCAGCGTGAACCATCAGTCGACCTTTAAATGAAATGAAATGCTATGGCAGGAGACCCAGGAGGATCCCACTGCTGACACAGAGACATAAAAAAGCAAGGACTACATTTTGCCAAAATGAACTTGAGTAAGCCAAAATCCTTCTGGGAAAACATCTTGTGGACATGAGACCAAGATAGAGCTTTTTGGTAAAGCAAATCATGCTACTGTTTACCGAAAATGGAACGAGGCCTACAAAGAAAAGAATACAGTACCCACAGTGAAATATGGTGGAGGTTCAATGATGTTTTGTGGTTGTTTTGCTGCCACTGGGTGCCTTGAATGTGTACAAGGCCTCATGAAATCTGAGGATTACCAACAGATTTTGGATTGCACTGTACAGCCCAGTGTCAGAAAGCTGGGTTTGCATCCAAGATCTTGGGTCTTCCAGCAGGACATTTAAACTTCAAAAATGGACCTATGGGTGGAGGGTTATTCTCTTCAATTTATTTACAATTGATCTCTAGGTGATCACTAAGACCCTAATTTTACCACCCACTAAATAATAATACCTAAAATTTAACTTTTATTGTTCGCCAAAAACGTTAAAATTTTAAGTGGATTCATCTCCAGTTTGAATTATTACCAATGCATGATACTACATGCTATTATACATATGCATTGCTGTGGCTGCAGTCCACATAAAATGTTGCTGGGACAACCACTTTATATTAAAAACTGTCACACACTACTCCCCCCCCCCCCCGACATTTCACCACAAGCAGTGGCTTTATCAAGGGCTATGGGGTCAATGGCATGTGTTGAAGCTCTGTTTGGGTTTTTATAACCTCCTATATAGTGATGTCACAAGAGGAAATGATCTCACAAACAATTAGACCCATATCATTGGTGTTTTCCATGATTGACTACTATCAGAGCCAATCCATCAGGTCATTCAATTCATTATGTCACCATGATGGACATACAATATATCCAATCGGTCCTAGCAATTATCTCTTACCTTTCTAATTGGTCCATCTACTACCTACGTCTCTGCGCTAAACTCCCTGCGCGAGCTGTTATTGGAGCGCTTCTCATGCTTCTTTGCGCAGGCGTTCCTGCTTTGTTTACATACCTCCTGATTGGCTGGTTAATAATGACGTATGTGCGCCACACAGGCTGCGCGTACTGTTAGTATATAACTCGTTCTATAGCCCTTCTCTATTTTTACTGCACAGGCAATTTTTATCACTCCCTCACTGGTCAATTGTAAAATGACGTATATGTGCAGTACTATCTGCGCGTCCTGTTAGTGTATAATTCCCATACTCTAATCTCCGCTTCCCTGCGCAGTTCAAGCTGCGCGAACGGTTAGTGCATATTTAATTGATATTCTTGTACGTGTACTAGCGGGGCTACACTAAACACTACGCTGCGCTGTACAGACTGCGCCGACTGTTAGTATAATTTCAGCAGTATAAAATACAAGATGGTACAAGATGTGATTTCGGCAATATAAAATATGAATTACAAACTACTAATATACACTAGAATTTACACATACACTAGGAATTACATATATACTCCATTGTAATCTTATGGTTTAATCTCAAGCCTACAATCTTTACACTATAACAATATAACGCTCATAGATGGTGCATAGGATACTCTCACCTTCACATTTATTACTCCAGTTGGTTGTTATATAAATATATAATCCAACTAGCCATTTCTTCCTAGAGTAATAACAGAGTTTACATATGCAATTCACCAATATATATATATATATATATATATACACACATACACATATATATAACCAACCATTCCACATTCCTATAGTTAAACTATCACAGGTAGGTATTTTCTAATAAAGGTAAGTGTTTGTGTCACTAGTTATTACTTCTTGATAGGTATTTATTTTATTTCCTAATGCTATTAAGTGACTAACTATTTTTTATTATTTGTTATTTATTAACAAGAATTTTATGGGGGATCACTATCCTCCCTAACTTGCTTTTAAATCCTTCTATTCTTATAAATATTTTTGTGAGATTCTCTTCCAAATATTATTCTTTATTTTTGGACATCACTATTAAGGCTCACTATTGGCGTTATTTGTTTACATATTCCAATTATTCCTAGATTTACTGCAGGCAATTGATTATATTACAAAAATGTAGAGAAGGTAAAACCTTCATTTAAACCAATAGGACTATTGGTATATCCACCGCACCTCTTCACGTAACAATTGGTTATTCAAATTCCCATGTCTTGGTCCTAATTTGTAGTGTTTTACTCCCCAAAAATTTCAAATTCAAAGGGTTCGCTGAATGATTTTCTCTCATGTGCCTTGAAATTGGTGCATCAGCACAGGTATTGATGGTGCTAATATGCTTAGATATGCGTCTGCGTAGCTCTTGCACAGTCTTGCCCACATATAATTTAGGGCATGGGCACTCGGCCACATAAACAACTCCCATTGTATGGCAATTTATGAAATCTTTGATGACGTAGACTTCATTGTCAGCCGGATTAACAAATTGTTTTGTTCTAGGCATATAACGGCAGAAAGTGCAAGATCCACATGAATAAGATCCCTTAATTGAAGACTGTAACCACGATGTACCTGATGTTTCTCGATAGAAACTCTTCACCAATTGTTCCTGGATATTCCGTCCTCTTCGGTAAGTAATCGACGGTTGCGCATTTATTGCTTCCTTCAGTTCTGGGTCAGATGTTAATAACGGACAGAATATCCTCAAGATTCCCATTACCTGCTGGTTATTCTGATCATAGGTGCCAATGCACCTTATGATTTTATCTCCAGTATTCTTTGATTTGTCCTGTAGTAATGTTTCTCGTGGAGTCGCTTTGGCCCTGGCATATGCTCTATGTAAAACTTTTTTCGGATACCCTCGTGATATAAATCTACAGTTTGGGTCGCATGCTACAGCCCAGGGTCAGAAAGCTGGGTTTGCATCTGAGATCTTGGGTCTTCCAGCAGGACAATGACCCCAAACATACATCAAAAAGCACCCATGGATGGCAACAAAGCCCTGGAGAGTTCTGAATTGGCCAGCAATGAGTCCAGATCTAAATCCCATTGAACACCTGTGGAGAGATCTTAAAATTGCTGTTGGGAAAAGGCACCTATATATATTATATATACACACATACATATATACACACATACACACACATTTATACCCTGTTCCAAATTATTATGCAAATTCTATTTAAAAGGACATCTGCGGCAAAATACAACTTAACTCGTATCCACTGGAATAGGAGATAAGTGTCTGTCCTGCACGGAGCCAGGGCTCTGACTTCACGGCCGACACACCTCCTCCAGGTAGTTCTATGATAGAGGCGGGGAGGCAGCGTTCGTGCCTCCCGCCTCTCTTATAGAACTGTATGGGGAGGGGGCAGAACCATTGACCTCTCTAGGTCAACACTGAGCACTAATGCAGGGGCCCTGTTCAGGAGATCGCGGGGGTCCCAGCGGTCAGACCCCCCGCAATCCAACACTTATCCCCTATCCTGTGGATAGGGGATAAGTGTAATAACGCTGCAGTTGTCTTATTTTGTTTTTAAGTTTGACACATGGATGGCATTGTGTCTCATGGCTCTTTTGATCATTGAAAACAATCTCCGACACCTGTGATAAATAGATTGCCGGGTGAGCCCAATTTAAGGAAAAACTACTAAAGGGGGGCGTTCCACATTATTAAGCAGAGCAACATTTTCAAGCAGTATGGGGAAGAAATAGGATCTTTCTGCTGACGAAAAAAGTGAAATAATTCAATGCCTTGGACGAGGAACGAAAACATACTTACATATACTTCACGAAAACGTAAGCGTGATCATCGCACTATTAAGAGATGTGTGGCTGCTTCAGAGCACAGATGGGTTTGTGTAGATAAAGGCACATTGAGGAAAGTTCTGCCAAATCCATGCCTCGGATCAAGAGAGCAGCTGCTAAAATACCATTGCATAGCAGCAGATATTTGAAGCTGCTGGTGGTCTCTGGAGTCCCACGGACATCAAGGTGTAGAGTCCTCCAGAGTCTTGCAACTGTGCAGAAGCAGAAACGGTTGCAGTGGGCAGAAAAATACATGTAGACTAATTTTTAAACAGTCCTGTTCACTAATGAGTGCCGTGCAACCCTGGATGGTCCACATGGATGGAGTAGTGGATGGTTGGTGGACGGCCACACTGTTCCAACAAGCCTGCAATGTCAGCAAGGCAGTGGTGGAGTCATGTTTTGGGCCAAAATCATGGGAAGAAAGCTGGTCTGCCCCTTTAGGGTCCCTGAAGGTGTAAAGATGACCTTTGCAAAGTATGTGGAGTTTCTGACTGACCACTTTCTTCCCTGGTACAGAAGGAAGAACTATGCTTTCCATTATAAAATCATCTTCATGCATGACAATGCACCATCTCATGCTGCAAGGAATACCTCTGCATCAATGGCTGCTACTGGGGTTAAAAAGGAGAGAAAGTCATGGTGTGGCCTCCATCCTCCCCTGACATCAATCCTATTGAGAACCTTTGGAGCATCCTCAAGCAAAAGATCTATGAGGATGGAAGGCTATTCTGATATCTTACAAACAAATTCAAGCAGAAACTGTCCAAAAATTCACAAGTTCAATGGATGCAAGACTCGTAAATGGGTCCTTTGTTAAAATGTAACGTGACCTGTTAAAATTTGTTAAGTTTGATCTAAATAGCTTTTGTTTTCAGTAAATATGTTGCAAACACAACAGACGACAATTTTAAAGGGCTACAAAGGATAGGGGATAAGATGCCTGATGGCGGGGGTCTTGCCGCTGGTGACCCCCGTGATCTTGCACGCAGCACCCCAGTTAAAATCAGTCCCCGGAGCATGTTCGCTCCGGGTCTGATTACCGGCGACCACGGGGCAGGCGGCGTGCGACGTCACGCCTCCCTGTGACGTCACGCTCCGCCCCTCAATGCAAGCCTATAGGAGGGGGCGTGACAGCTCCCGTAGGCTTGCATTGAGGGGCAGAGCGTGATGTCACACGGGGGGCGGAGGCATGATGTCACACGCCGCCTGCCCCGTGGTCGCTGGTAATCAGACCTGGAGCGAACATGCTTCGGGGACTGATTTTAACTGGGGTGCTGCATGCAACATCACGGGGGTCCCCAGCGGCGGGAACCCTGCAATCAGGCATCTTATTCCCTATCATTTGGAGTACCAGTGTACCCCTTTATTTTCTTTATAAACTATAAAGTGTTTTGAAACTTACTGTGCGTAATAATTTGGAACAGTGGATTGTAAGTTTATGTTAAAAAAAATACTGTTAGGTGCTTTGTTCAATAAAATTTGAATTGTACTCTGAATAGTTGATAACATGAGAATTATGTTATTTACATAAATTAATTAGGTAAATGAGAAAAATATCATTTGCATAATAATTTGGAACAGGATATATATATATTACACACCCTTTACTTAGTTGAAGCACCTGTGGCAGTGATTACACCATCCTTCTTGCGTGCCACAAGGTTTACACACCTGGAATTGGGGATTTTATTCTGTTCTTCTCTGCAGACACTCAAACTCTGTCAGATTGGATGGGGACGGTCAATGGAAGCCATTTTTAGGTGTCTTTACAACTGGCTCTGGCTGGGCCACTCAGACTTGTCCATAAGCCACTCCTGCATTGTCTAGGCTGTGTGCTTAGGGTCATTGTATTGTTGGAAAGTGAATATTAAGCCCAGTGTGAGGTCTAGAGTACTGTGGAACAGGTTCTATTAAGAATATCCCTGTACTTTGGTCTAGATTAAGGGCAAACTACATGGAGCAGTCTCCCTGTCTCAACCATTGAAAAACACTTCCAGATCATTGATGCTGTCCCCACCATGCTTTACTGTAGGGATGGTATTGGGGAAGTGAGAAGCAGTGCCTGGTTTCCTCCAGACATGATTCCTAGAATTGGGGCCAGAATGTTCAGTCCTGGTTTGATCAGATCACAGAATCTTGTTCTCACAGTCCTTTAGTACCTTTTTTTTTCCTTTTGTAAACTCTAGGCGGGACATCATATGTCTTCTGAGAGACTTCTTTCCGTCCACTCTTCCATCTAGCCCAGACTGGTGCAGGGATGTTCTGGAAATTCATACCTTCTACACGTAGTATCTTTAAAGCATAGCCATTAGGTTCTTGTTCACCTCTTTCACCAAGGGCCTTCTTCAAAATTACTTAAAGTAACTGTAGTGAGAAAAAACTATCCCCTATCCAAAGGATAGAGGATAAGATATAGATTGCAAGAACCAACACTCCTCCTCCATGTATCCCATAAAGAAATATGGAGGGGGCGTGTTGGCCACAGCTTCTTAAGGGGGTTGACATGCCTGCTTCCTGCAAGAGATTGGACAGGGGCCAGCGGTCAGAGCCCCCTGTGATATAAAACTTATCCCCTATTCTTTGGATAATGGTTACGTTTTTTTTTACTGGAGTACTCCTTTACAAGGGTTTATCCAGGATAAGCAAAACAGAGCTGATATATTCCAAGAACAGCACCACACCTGCCTTCTCTTAGTGTGTGATATTGCAGCTCAGTTTCATTGAAGTGAACGGAGCCAAGTTGTAATACCCCAAGCAGCCTGAGGACAGGTGTGGTGCTGTTTTTTGGAACAAATTAGCTCTGTTTTTCTATTCCTGGATAACCCCTTTAATTTGGTTGGACAGCCATCTCTAAGAGTTCTGGTTGTTCCAAACTTTACCATTTAAAGGTTTTCCAACAACAGAAAAACAGAGCTAATTTCCAAGGCTGCAATCAGAAATTTTGGGGTCCCTTACACAGCTCAAAGCCTGGGCCCCTGACCTCTTGTAGCCACCCCCAAGGCACGACTGCCATATTCCCCATCATCGATAAAAAAAAAAAAATGTTTAAAACATAGGACAAGAAAAACAAGAGCCCCGGAATTCAATGAGGGAGGAAGGAAAGAGGAAATATCACCATACATATTACCATCATACTGTTACTGATCAAATCCTGTATACTACAGAGCTTAAAAGGTTACTCCCCTACCTTACTTCTTATCCCCTATACACAGGATATATATTAGTGTCCCGCAACCGCAATGCATGTTTTATACTGGCCACGGTTTGGGCAGGAAAAAACTGATTACAGGTTCCCTT
Organism: Hyla sarda; assembly: GCF_029499605.1. Classification (NCBI taxonomy): domain Eukaryota; kingdom Metazoa; phylum Chordata; class Amphibia; order Anura; family Hylidae; genus Hyla; species Hyla sarda. Next base: position 143,077,956 of record NC_079194.1, on the reverse strand, counting down.
TAACTGTAAGTAACTATATTAAAATATACTTTAAGACAATAAACAATTTGAATTGCAAAAAAGAGAAAAAGTGCCCCCCCCCTTAAAACAGGTCTCCCCTCTCCAGCCCCCCCCTTAAAACAGGTCTCCCTTCTCCAGCCCCCCCCCCACCTTAAAACAGGTCTCCCCTCTCCAGACCTCCCCCCCCTAAAATAGGTCTCCCCTTCTCCAGACCCCCCGCCCCCTTATAACAGGTCTCCCATCTCCAGTCGCCCCCCTTTTATAACAGGTATCCCCTCTCAAGACGCCCCTTAAAACAGATCTCCCTTCTCCAGCCGCCCGCCCCCCCCCCCCCCTTTATAACCAGTCTTCCAGTTCCCCCCCACCACTCACACAGCAGGACTCTCAGCCCCATCCTCCTCACATAGTAATAAGATCAGGTTCTTCCACCTAGTGTAGCAGATCTTCCTCTGAGCAGCTTCTGCTCCTGTGTGCCGTCAGAAGGAGGAGCCAGAACCAGTAAGAAGGCAGACAGAGGCAGCAGTGAGCGTCCTGTCTGTACAGTATGTAGTACAGACTCTGTAGCCTCTGGACCTCCGGTCACTGTCAGCTGTCAGTCTCAGGACCTGTGTGTGATGCTGCAGCTGCGGTGCACACAGGTCGTGAGTTCTCAGGCTGAGACACTGACTGATCTACATGTGCGTCGGGACTCCTAGCCCCCAGCCACTGTCAATGTTCCGACCCTGGCTGCTGCAAGGGGGTGCAGCGGTCCGGGCCTCCTTGGGAGCTCGGGCCCCTAACTGGAGTACTGGCTGTACCCCCCTGACAGCAGCCCTGCTAATTTATTTCAAAAACAGAACCACCTCTCTCGGCAGGTTGTGTGTGGTATTACAACTTGGCTCCATTCACTTTAATGGAAATGGGCTCCAAAAACACACCCAACCTACAGTTTTACTAATTCTGGACAACCCCTTTAAAATTATAAAGGCCACTGTGCTCTTGGGAACTTTTAGTGTGGCAGACTTTTTTTTTAACCTTCTCCAGATTTGTACCCCCAAACAACTTGTCTCTAAAGGCCTACAGACAATTCTTTCCCCCTCATGGCTTGGTTTTTGCTCTGACATGCATTGTCAGCTGTGAGACACACATTTATAAAATATATATATATATATATATATATATATATATATATTACAGGGGAATACCTTTCTAAATCCTATCCAATCAACTGAATTTACCACAGGTGATTCCAATCAAGGTGGAGAAACATCTCAGACATAATCAAGAGAACGTGGAGGAGCCAGAGCTACATTTCAAGCATTATAGTAAAGGATCCATGAGGAATTTTAGTTTTTCCTTTTTAAAGGAAATCTGTCATCAGAATCACCCGCACTAAACCTGTTACACAGGCTTGTAGTGCGGGTGATCCTGATTAAAATGCTTCTTACCTGGTTAAAAATGGTTCAGCGCTTCTTAAGATATCTATATTTTTAGTTTTCTGTTATTCCCTGGCTTGGGACTCAGTGGGAGGTGTTATCATCTGGGACTCTGCCACACGTCATTCTAGCTGGGCGGAGCTGCCGCCCGGCTCATGAATATTCATGAACTTATCCTCCTGGTCTAATTCTTTCTCGGTCTGTTGTGGAGGGCCGCGCATGCACCGCGTTCCCTACACCCGGAAGCGGCGTTCTCCCCCCGGCTTCACTCAAGCTGCGGCCCTATACAAGTAAGAAGACGGGCTGCATAAGTGAAAAGCTGGGGGTGGGAGGAAGGGAGGGACGGAGGGTGTATTTATTCACAAACAGACCGAGAAAGAAGAATTAGACCAGGAGGATAAGTTCATGAATATTCATGAGCCGGGCGGCAGCTCCGCCCAGCTAGAATGACGTGTAGCCGAGTCCGAGATGATAACACCTCCCACTGAGTCCCAAGCCAGGGAATAACAGAAAACTAAAAATAAAGATATCTTAAGAAGCGCTGAACCATTTTTAACCAGGTAAGAAGCGTTTTAATCAGGATCACCCGCACTACAAGCCTGTGTAACAGGTTTAGTGCGGGTGATTCTGATGACAGATTTCCTTTAACAAATTTGCAAAAAATTTCTAAAATTCTGTTTTTACTTTGTCATTATGCGGTATTCAGTAACAGAATGATGGTGGGAACCCCTTCTTTTAGCTCAAGGCCACAAAATAAAATATTGTGGCAGTTTCCAAAAACCGCAGCATACTGAGACCATGGCATTTTTTCAGGAAATCCTGGATTTTTTTTCTCCTACAGACTTCTATGGGAAGGAAAAAGAACCCCCAAAAATTCAAATTTAGATTTTAAATTGTTAGTTTTTATGCCTTTCCCCCACTCAAAATTCTTCAGTAGAAATCCTTGCACCAAAATCTTCAGTAGAAATGCAGGGAATAAAACATCTAATAAGAAAAAACATCTAATAAAAAAAAATAAAAAAAGACCACAAAAACAGCAAAAGACAAAGGGGGAATATTCAATATTCACTATTAGCGCCCCATATTCCGATATTTAGCATTTGAATTAACACCCTGTCAGCCAATTTTTTTAAAGGGGCATGGTTAGGCTTTTTATGCTATTAGCACCCTATTTTCAAATGTTTACCACCACTTTCAAAGTGTCGCAGCTAATACCAAGTGTACTTTGTGTTAAAGGAGATTCTTTTTGTGCTACTTTCCCCAAATTTTCAAAAGCCCAAACACGCTTTTGAAAATGAGGCGCAGTTAAGGCTGCTTTCACACTATGAGCATTCATCCGTTATTAAATGTCCGTTTTCTCTGTAAAAACGGACGTTTAATAACGGATTAAACAAAGGGTGCTAACGGGTGAATAAATATTCATCTGTTACCCTTATCCCTCATGTATGGCCGAACACCTCTGCCTACAGACTCCCACAGCCAGGACTACTACTGCTCCCATCATGGAACAGACTTGTTTCCATGATGGGTCTAGTAATTCCCCGGCTGCGGGAGTCTGCAGACAGCTGGGGAGGCTACATTAGTGCTTGTACTACTACCCCCATCATGGAACAGACTCTGTTCCATGATGGGGGTTGTAGTACAGGGGCTGAGGGATTGATCGCACCGGGTTTCACTTCTGAGACCCGATGCGATCAAAAGTTATTAAGCAGGGGAACGGGCGGCATGCTCCGCAACCCTGCGATGTATCAGTGTGTTTTATCATTTTTGAATCCCCCGCAGGGAGCCCTGAATTGCCGATCAGGGCTCTCAGCGAGAGATTGAAAAATGAACTTTGAGAGTAGCAGGGGCCAAAGAGCACTGTGGGGGGCAAGATATATAGCGCTGCAGAGGGGGGGCAGACATATAGCCTATATATCTAGCCCCCTAGCAGCGCATTAAGTATAACCCCCACCTGCGCATTAAATATTTACCCACTGGCGCATTAAATATATACCCCCCACCAGCGCATTAAATATATACCCCCGCAGTGCATGTATATGTGCCCTCGCAGCTCTTCTGTATACATATGCCCCTACCGCTGTATGAATGAAAAGTATTTCTGTTAGCAGCGCATATAGCCGGCTCCCGGCACTATGCGCTGCTAATAGAAATACCTTTCATTCATATAGCAGCAGAGGTATATGTATGTAGAAGCACTGGGGGGGGGCAGATAACGCTACATGTCTGACCCCCACAGCTCTTCTATACACACATGCCCCTGCCGCCGTATGAATGAAAAGTATTTCTATTAGCAGCGCATAGAGCCGGGAGCCGACACTATGCACTGCTAATAGAAATACTTTTCATTCATATAGCGGCAGGGGCATGTGTATATAGAAGAGCTGTGGGGGGCAGACATATAGCATTATCTGCCCCTCCCAGTGCTTCTACATACATATACCCCTGCCGCCATATGAATGAAAGGTATTTCTATTAGCAGCACATAATGCCGGGAGCCGGCAATATGCGCTGCTAATAGAAATTCTTTTCATTCATACGGCGGTAGGGGCATAAGTATATAGAAGAGCTGCGAGGGCACATATACATGCGCTGCGGGGGTATATATTTAATGTGCCGGCGGGGGCCCCCCACAGTGCTCTTTGGCCCCTGCTACTCTCAAAGTTCATTTTTCAATCTCTCGCTGAGAGCCCTGATCGGCCATTCAGGGCTCCCCGCAGGGGATTCAAAAATTAAAGTTAAAACACACTGATACATCGCAGGGTTGCGGAGCATGCCGCCCGTTCCCCTGCTTAATAACTTTTGATCGCATCGGGTCTCAGAAGTGAAACCCGGTGCGATCAATCCCTCAGCCCCTGTACTACAACCCCCATCATGGAACAGACTGTTCCATGATGGGGGTTGTAGTACAAACACTAATCTAGCCTCCCCAGCTGTCTGCAGACTCCCGCAGCCGGGGAATTACTACACCCATCATGGAAACAAGTCTGTTCCATGATGGGAGTAGTAGTCCACCCTCAGCACTGCAGGAGTCTGCTTATGTCACCTCTTCTGAGCATGCTCAAAAGTAATAACGGATATAATAAACTGTGTGCAAACGGATGACATAAAGGCTCCTCCGTCAGCCATAGACTTCAATGTTAAAAATGTGACGGAAGAAAAATTAGTGCATGTGCCGTTATTTCTTCCGTCACAACTAGCGGCCGTTATTCATGACGGACTATAACGGGTCATAAAGGATAATCAAAAAATCCCATAGACATTAATGGGATTCTTTAACGGACGTTTACCAGGGCTTTTCTTACGGACGTTTGTAACGGATGAATTTTTATAGTGTGAAAGCACTCTTGGAGGAGCAAAATAAAGAGCCCTAAGAACAGTTTTTGAATATTCTTTTGTGGAGTTTTTTTTTTTAAAGGTAAAAAAAATGCCAAAAATAGATTGTATGGAAAGTTAGCCTAATCATCACAGTACATTACTGTAAAACTAGTATACAACCATAACCCCAGTACTTCACCCTATAGTCAGTATATTGCTGTACAACCAGTATACCACCATAATCACAGTACATCACTGTACAAGTATACCACCATCATTACAGTACACCTCTATAGAACAGTCCATCACTATACAAGCAGTAATACCATACTACCAGTATATCACTATACAACAAGTATACCACCATAATCCCAGTATACCACTATATAACCAGTATACCGCCATCTAATCAATACATTGCTAAACCACCAGTATACCACATAAAATCTGTATACCCTCATGTATCCAATATTCATCCATACCATTTTTTGCCTTGTTGTAATTAGTACACTTCCGTAAAACCAATGCATCATTATACAACTAGCATACTCCTATAAATCCAATACTCCTCTAAAATTCAATGAATGACTTAAAGCAACCAGTATACATCTCTATGACCAGTGTACTCCCTTGCTATCAGTACATCTCTGTATAATATCACATTCCCACTGTGTAATTAGTACACTGCCCTAACCAGTATACATCCATATATCCATAATACAAGAGATAGGAGCAGAATTATAATGCCATTATATATATTAAGGCAAATATAATAGGGGCAGTATTATTTAGAGAATGAAATACAGGGCGATTGGGGCCTCTTCTTTATGGGAGGGGTGTTGGGTCACATTACAGGGGGGCTTCTCATTTTCCTCTCACACACACAAGCTCCATTATTAACTCTGTACCAGATGCCGCAGATTGTTTGTGGCTTCAGGGCTGGACCCTCAATAGGCTTCTGTGTCCTACTGGCAAAATGCCCATTAAAGAGACAGTGTTCTGCTAATATGAGATAACCAAGAACTAAGGCCTCCACACTGCAACACATGACACGGTGAACGGGGCACTGGCTGCTGAGACATACAGTTTCCACACCTGCTCACGCAGTAACATTGAGGTAATGTACATTTCATGAAGGGGCCAGGAGAATTGGCATTCTAGGAGGCAGACATGAAACCACAACACCCCCACTGACAACATCTACCGCAAAAGAAAGGGACGATCTTTAAGAAATACGATACATTAAGAAATACACCTCGTGGGAGCGTCACATCTATGAAAATAAACCCTCACACTTTATAAGCTGAACACAGTAAAGACTCAACACCACTGTCTAATCTCAAAAATGTGACACCCAGCTCCTCTTCTCCACAGACCTTGATACACCAAAAGAGACTGCACGGGTTACATAAATAGTTCATCCTCCAAAATTAATTCTGCTGCAAATGGAAGGATCTTATGTGATGAGCACCCATGGAAAAAGGACAGGAGTAGAGGATAATGGCCACTAGACTTGGTCACCTGATCCTGCCACTGTTGCACTAGTCTCCCTATAATTGCAACTTATATCAGAGCAGGAGCAGCTTTATATCAATGTTACAAGCACAGCAGCTGGTATCAGTCATATACACACAAACATCATATAAAATGTCTCTCGAGGTTTTCAACACCATCAATGTCAACAAAGTCATTTCATGAAGGGTAGGGAGGTTTCTACATTTTCCAGTCAGCTTTTCTCCAGCCTGAGATGGCTGATAAAAAGTAACAGACTGTTATTTACTTATTATTTTCATTTTAAGTGGTCAGGCTATACCTCAGACACAAGGAAATGCTCCTCAACAAATCACGGTCTACAGTGAGTGGGCGCTGAGCAACAGGGAACTTAATGTTGTCTAGGAGTTAATGACATTACCCATTTAATCCTCCAAAAAAACAAGGGGCCCTCCATGCTTTGCTTCAGAAACGTAAAGGAATCTGTCAACAAAGGAATAGTGACTGCAGCTCTGGATGTGACAAGTATGTGAGTCATGAAGAACAGCTGAATAGTAACTGTAGCTCTGAAGTTTAAAGTTATGATGTACTTTAAGATCATATTACACAGTATATGTAGATTTCACCTATAGAATATTCCATCCACAGCAAGTAATTCACAAGCAGCCCACACAGCAACTTTCCGCATATAATCTCACACAGCCATTCACACAGAAAGGAGAAGACCAAGGCTGGTGTGCTGAACAGAGGTATTTATAGACTGGACTCCCCTCGTCCAGGGTCTGATCCTTCATGTCCACACAGGCCAGGGAAAAGAGGAGAAATAATAGTGAAAAATAAAAAGGGCCCACCCCACCTGAGAATGGGGAACAATGTGGAGATTCAGCACCCCAACAATGGCTGCTGCCCTCCAAGGTTTCATGCTGCACTAGTGCCACCTGGTGGAGAGCTGCAGCCTAGCTGTGTCTCCGTGCAGGGCATTGCACAATATGACTCGCGTTTACTTGCTCACCGAGACAGAGGACACTCATATTCCTTCACACGAAGAAGTATATTTAGGAACTTGCATCCCAGATGAATTGCACAGGCAGCAGATCTGAACATACACCAGGACCTGGTCTCCGAGGTAGCTTATAACACACGCCATGTCACTGGAGATTGGGCAATGGTGCACCACAGACAATCAATGAACCCCCTTGCCCCTAACAGAGGGGATCAAGTGATGTTCACATCTCTTCAAGCAGTTAACGTGCCGCACCCTCCTTTGCAGTAACACAGTGGCTATAGTAAGACTGGCAGCACCTGGGATCTTGGCACCAGAACTAAAAACATCCCTGGATATTGGTCAATTAAAAAAAAAAAAAAAACTAACACAAGAATGTGAGAAATGATGATGATGGAAAGGTGGGGGGGGGGGGGGGGGGGGGGGGAGGGTGTATTGCTGCTTCAGGAGAGGCGGCTCCACCTTGTAACATCACAGGAATGGGGGCAGGGGGGACCCCGTCTCCACTGCTATCTAGGCCGGGCCCTTGTTTCATCGCAGAGGCTCAGCTCACCCTGGTTTGACCTGACAACCCTACAAGGAAGCTCTGTCCAGAAGGCAAAGGGTTAAATCAAGGTACACAGAAGCTTCCCATCCTCGAACACAACATGGGCAGGGGTAGGGCGGAGGGTTGTCCCCCAGGTATCACTCATGGCTGGATTTCTGAAGGAGCTCTGACCGGTCCATCATCTTACTAAAATAAGGGAACTGGGTTCTGGTGCTGCTGGGTCATAATGTCCACATCCACTGCAGCCAAAACCAGGAAGTGCTCCAGTACGTATGCCTGGCTCCGCCCATTAAAACCAGATGACATCAGCAGCAGCATCCTGCAAGGGAAAAAGAGGCTGGTCAGGAAACCTGGGGTCAAACATCCTGACACAGTACAGCGATGACAAAGAGACCAGTACCCCTCCCATAGAAATCATGAAATGGTACAGCAAGAAATAGACTTGTCCAATCAGAAATATAATTACCCACTATCCCCAGTTCTCATCGCGCTGTGGAGAGGCTACCAGGGAGCAGGTTACTATCTGTCTGAGCCGCTGCCTGCTCCTTTACCACCGGATCTGAAAAGGAAGAACAGGAGATCATACATGCAACATTCTAGAGACGGTGTTCTGCTAATATGAGATAACCAAGAACTAAGGCCTCCACACTGCAACACATGACACTGAACGGGGCACTGGCTGCTGAGACATACAGTTTCCACACCTTCTCACGCAGTAACATTGAGGCAATGTGCATTTCATGAAGGGGCCAGGAGAAGGTAGACATGAAACCACAACACCCCCACTGACAACATCTACCGCAAAAGAAAGGGACGATCTTTAAGAAATACGATACATTAAGAAATACACCTCGTGGGAGCGTCACATCTATGAAAATAAACCCTCACACTTTATGAGCTGAACACAGTAAAGACTCAACATCACTGTCTAATCTCAAAAATGTGACACCCAGCTCCTCTTCTCCACAGACCTTGATACACCAAAAGAGAATGCACTGATAGCAAGCAGTTCATCCTCCAATATTAATTCTGCTGCAGATGGAAGGATCTTATATGATGAGCACCCATGGAAAAAGGACAGGAGTAGAGGATAATGGCCACTAGACTTGGTCACCTGATCAGACAAAGGAGTCAGGACCTGGGATACACACACATACAGCAGACACATATGCATAGAAGGCAAACATAGGATCCTATGCATGCATTCCAAAAGAGGGTAGACACAGAACCCTGATGCGACACACACATATAGACAAAGGAGCTTGGACAAATACACAGTGACAGCCCAGCGGCTGTCTTCACTCTAAAGTCACTACTGTGTGGTGTTATTCTGTGGACACTCTGCACACACACACACACATACAAACAGCAACACCAGGACTCACAGAAGTAGGGATGCTCCATGGCCTCACGTGCAGTCAGTCTCTGTTGATGGTCATAGCGCAGTAACTTGTCCAGCATGTCCAGAGCCTCTGCACTCACCAGATGTCTGTTCTCACTGTGCAGGAAATTCTCCCAGCGTTTCCGAGAATGTCTGGGGAAAGAGAAGAAGACAGGAGTGAATATCACCCCCTCACGGTAGTGACCAGAAACAGGCAAGGAGTCACACTTTCTACTCACTGTCCCAGAATGTCATTGAAGTGAGGATCCAGCTCTATGTGATATTTCTTCAGGTATCCATACAGATCATCAGTGCCCAAAACCTTGGCAATTCGCACAAGCTGCAAAAACATACCAATTATCATACACTTGTTGCTCTATGTCCAGTTCAACACACATACTGATATGATGGATGTGATCTCATACACTATCTAGCTGTGATATATGCGGGAGCCTGTAGCCATTGCTTCCTGCAGTTCTGTATGTATGAATGTTACCACTAGTACTATGCATACCTGGTCATAATTGTCTTGTCCATGAAAAAATGGTTCCTTGCGGAAGATCATACTGGCAAGCATACACCCAAGACTCCACATGTCTAGACTGTAGTCATACATCTGCAGAGCACAGCACGTGTCATATATGTTATCTGTCAAAATTACACCATGAGAGAGAAGCTGTAGCCTCATTACCTGATAATCAACCAATAGCTCCGGACCCTTGAAATATCGCGAGGCGACGCGCACATTATACTCCTGAGCTGGGTGATAGAACTCAGCCAATCCCCAGTCTATGAGCCGCAGCTGCAAGGCATGAAAGAGTTAAAATCAAACAGGACAAAGAAGGCTCCTGTACATGGTGAAGAGAAGGGACAGAGCACAATGAAAAGGTAGATTTGTCAAGTGACTGGATGCTTTTGGGTCATAAGACCCTAAGACTGACATCTGCCATGTCTTCATCTTGTCCATTGCAGTTATTCATAGGAATTTAACAAAACATTACATCATAAAACTCCTGTCATGGAGCCACCACTACTCAAACACAATGACATTTTTTAAAGGACTGCAGCACATGTAGATTTTCTAAAATTAAGCCATCATATGCAACATAGCAAAGTGAAAGGCCTGGAATAAGCAGTTTATTCTGCACTTTCCTCCTGTAGTCCTGATGCAACTATGATTGGTGGATGACAATGGGCAAACTCAGCAGTGGTCTCAGGACCCCTACCTTTTTCTGCTGGTGATCAATCATGACGTTGTGTGGCTTCACATCTCGGTGCATTACACCCTGACTGTGGCAGTAATCCAGAGCCTGCAAAAGTAAGGTGAACACATGATACAATGTCCACAAGAGGCCAACAATCCGCTGTCACAGGGTATGGGACTGTTACTACTGTATTCTGAACAACAGTGCATTTCAAGCAGCAGTTGATTGCACCTCCTCCTATCGCATTTATAAGGACTATGTAGCTCTGCAAATACAATGGCACTAGGGGACTACAGAAATAAGAAATATCAGGGAGCACCCCCCTTTGCAGTCACATACCTTCAGCAGCTCATACATGTAAAAGCGGATATCATAGTCAGTCAGGATCTGGTACAGCTGCTGCAAAAACAAGTGGGAATAGTCAGAAAGGTGAGCAACCCCCTTCGCCCAATCCATACAATTACCTGCACTTACCTTGAAGTCTGTATTATTAATATATTCAAACACCAGAGCTGGAGTCTTGGACTATGGGAGAAAGATGGAGACATAAAAATATAACCTCATATTCCTTCTCGATTAGCTGCAGTACAGCTGACAGTGAGAGACTATACACTCCCCTCTACTATGTGTAAGCCCCCCTTCAGCTGCTGTTCTTTTTATAATTAGAGATGAGCAAAGTTACAGTGATTTGATTCGTCACAAGCTTATCAGCTCGGCATTTGCTGACTTTCAGCAAATGCCGAGCTGAGAAGTTTGTGACGAATCGAATCACTGTAACTTTGCTCATCTCTATTTATAACCCAACACTATATGGAAATTAACCTGCCACAATGTAGGGACAAGGATGAGAGAATCATATATGCATCGCTAAGGATATGAGACTCACCACAGGATCTTTAATGGTGTCCAGGAGACGGATAATGTTGGTGCCCCCGCGCAAATTCTCCAATATCTTTACCTCTCTTTTGATTTTCTTCTTCTTCACAGGCTGCAAAATCCCAGTAGATGAAATAAATAATAGAAGGGAAAAGGCAACTACGGGTCGGTAGAATAAGAAGAATAAAGCAGGCAGATGGGCAATAAGGTGAGTAGGGGTCGATGATTAACAAAGTGAAGGTAGATGAAAGGCACCCACCTTTAGGATCTTTACCACCACCCTCTCATTATTGGTGATGTTTATCGCTTCAAACACCTCACTGTACTTGCCACGGCCAAGCTTCCTCACCAGCTGGTAGTCCTCTTGATTCCTGTTCCAATTGCACAAGAAAAGAGATTGGAACATCCTCTTTTCTGCACTCTGCACCCGTCCAATGTGCAACCTTTCCCCCAGATAACTGACTATAGTGCCCCCTTTGGACAGCTGGACAATTTGTGCCACCACACCTTCTGGACAGCTGATTAGGATGTGCAGCTATACCCTCCCAAACAGGTGAACAGTGTATGGCAGCTAAATAAACCGTCCCTGCCAAATGGCTAAACAGTAAAAACAGTGTGTGCCACTGATCCTTCCAGGCAACTATACAGTGCGCAACAAGAAACCTTCCAAACAGCTGGACAGTGCACACCACTAACTCTTCCAGACAGCGAGTGCCAAAGGCCCTTCCAGAAAGCTGAAGTGTGTGCACCTTCCTCTCCGGACAGCTGAACAGTGTGCACCATACCTACCCTCTGGAAAACTTGACAGTGGCCCAGACATTTCAATCTGTTGGAAATAAAAAATTCTGGTTTTGCCCATAGCAACCAATCATAGCTCTACTTTTATTTTACCAGAGGTTGTAAGGGTATAGTTTCACTGAGGAAATACCTCAGTGGGTCTGCGCTGCCCCAGAATTTACCACCAAAAAAATCCCTTTCCGCCCTAGGACGTATGCTTACTAGGGATCGACCGATTATCGGTATGGCCGATATTATCGGCCGATAATCACGATTTTGGGCATTATCGGTATCGGCAATTACCTTGCTGATAAGCCGATAATGCCCCCCGCACCGCGACTGCCGCGCCGCACCCCCGACCGCGTCGCACCCCCCACCGTGATGCTGGGCGGTATACCGGTATGGATTTTTGCCCATACCGCTATACCGGTCGGGCCCCTCCCCCACCCTCCGAATCAATAAAAAAATTAAACTTACCCGTAATGGGGGTGGTCCGGGCCATCCATCGTTCCTGTAGTGTCCGGGGGCATTCCGGGTGAAGGTTGAACCGGTCCGGGCTGTCCTTCTTCTCCAGCGGTCATCTTCTCCACTCCGGGCAGGCTCCGGCCTAGTACACTGAATAGACGCCGCGACGTCAGGTGCGTCGCTGCGCACGGGCATCACTGCGCAGCGGCGTCTATGCAGCGTACTAGGCCGGAGCCTGCCCGGAGTGGAGAAGATGACCGCCGGAGAATAAGGACAGCCCGGACCGGTTCACCCTTCACCCGGAACGCCCCCGGACACTACAGGAAGGATGGATGGCCCGGACCACCCTGACAGGTAGGGGGAGAGAAGCGGGTGGTAGCGGCGGCGGCCTATGGCCCAGCAAAAGCCACTGCAGTGCATTGATTTAAAGCGCCCGCTTTAAATCAATGACCTGCAGCGGTGTCGCGGGGGGTTAAATAGCCGATAACTTATACCGGAATATCGGTATAAGTTATCGGCCCTAACCTCCACCGATTATCGGTATCGGCCCTAAAAAAAACGATATTGGTCAATCCCTAATGCTTAAGTCCAAGTTACTAGCTAGTTAGCGCTACTGGACATATGCATACATCCTTGCGATCTCCTCCAGGAGATTGCCGGTGGGACCAGGCTGTCAATCACAGCTGGGGTACTGCCACAGCTGCCAAGACCGCGCGGTCTCGGCAGCATTAAATCCATAGATGCCGTGATCAGTCCTGATCATGGCATCTATGGGGTTGACGGGGGAGGGGGCTCCAGGGATCCTGTTGGTTGCCATGGCAGCAGGAGGCCAGCTGATGGCCTCCTGTCTGCCAAGTACAGCAGCCTGTGAGGTCCAGTCATAGGCTGGATCTCACAGGCTGTTAGTCAGTGTAGTACTGACTGTTATATTGTGCTGCAGTACAGATGTACTACAGCATAGTATAACCTATAAAAAGTGAAAATATAAAAAGGTTTTTAAATTAATTGTGTAAAAAATAAAATAAATAATACCCTATATCATCACCCACAAAATTTAAAACGTCCAAACCTATAAACAGGTAATGCCATGTCCATAATGACCATAAAACGATAATGGTATTTATTCCACATGGTGAACGCCGTAAAAAAAAAAAAAAAAAACAACACAAAATTTTGGTCCAAAAGGTGGAATTAAAAAGATCAAAAGGTAGCATGAATTGCAAAAATTGCATCAATAAAAAGTACAGCTTGTCCTGCAAAAAATAAGCAATCATATAATGGCATTAGAGGAAAAATCAAAAAGTTATGGCTGTCAGAACATGACAACACAAAAAAGGGGAAAAAAGGATGTAGTTGAGAAAGGAAAAAAACATAAAAAAAAGCTATATAATGTGGGTATCGCCATAATTGTACCGACCCACAGAATAAAAATAACAATTTTTACCATACAGTGAATGCCATAAAAAAATGTTCACAAAAAAAAATGCTGCATGAATCAACAAATATTTACCACTAATATAAAGTATAATTTGTTACGAAAAAACATTCTCAGAATCGCGTAGCTAAGTAATAGCATATCAGAGGTATTACCACTTAAAGGGGTATTCCAGTGGAAAACTTTTTTTTTTTAAATCAATTGGTGCCAGAAAGTTAAAGGGATTTGTAAATTACGATTAAAAAATCTTAATCCTTCCAGTACTCATTAGCTGCTGAATACTACAGAGGAAATTATTTTCATTTTGGAACACAGAGCTCTCTGGACAGTGATGGACAGAGATGTCAGAGATGGACAGAGATGTCAGCAGAGTAGGAGAAATTCTCCATAGCAAACATATGCTGCTCTGAACAGTTCCTAAAATGGACAGAGATGTCAGCAGAGAGCACTGTGCTCGTGATGTCAGCAGAGAGCACTGTGTTCTTTCAAAAGAAAATAATTTCCTCTGTAGTATTCAGCAGCTAAGAAGTACTGGAAGGAATAAGATTTTTTTAATACAAGTAATTTCCAAATCTGTTTCACTTTCTGGCACCAGTTGATAAAAAAAAAAAAAAATTATATATATATATATATATATATATATATATATATATATATTAAGATGTCTGATCGCGGGGAGCGCCTGCTGGGACCCCCCCCCCGCATCCTATGCGGGGCTGAGTCTCTAGTTTCGGAAGCCTCCGTGCCATCACGCCCCCTCCCATAGACATGAATGGAGGGGGTGAGGCAGGTTTCCGAAACAAGAGACACAGCTCAGCATAGAATGCAGGTGCTGCAGGGAGATTAGGGGGGTGGGGGGCATGGTCCCAGCCCCCCACGATCAGGCATCCTATCTTAGGGGATAAGATGTTTTTGCCCCGAATACCCCTTTAACCCCTGAAATGTAAAGTCCCATTGACCAATGTGCTTTTTCGGGCAGGTTCAAACTCCTTGTGAGAAAGTACATAAAGTCAGCTAGCCATTAGAGTCAGTGTCATTTGGAAAAACTGACATGTTGTCCAGACATGTCAAACATTTAGATCACACTGGGTCTCAGCCCTGAGCCCCCCTGCAATCACTAGTTACAGCCAGATGAAGCCCTGACTGTCATTCAAATCCAACTCATTCACCATAGTATAATTTAGTGAATGAGTCAAACAGAGTAGCTGGCGGGTGAGTGAGAAGTGCTGCCATACACTTTACAGCAGTGTTTCCCGACCAGGGTGCCTCCAGCTGTTGCAAAACTACAACTCCCAGCATGCTAGGAGTTGTAGCTTTGCAACAGCTGGATGCACTCTGGTTGGGAAACAGTGCTTTACAGTGTAATAAGTCACCATTGCAGTGGGGATCAGGACTGAGACCCAAGGCTATCTAAACTTTTGACATGTCCGGTTAACATTTCTACTGTTTTTCCAAATGAAAGTGGCCCTTTAATATATAAAAGCTGAGCTGTGATTGGTTGCTGTAGGTAAGGCACACCAGGTTTTTGTCTGGGACAGAATGCTAATCCTGGGCCAGTCCACCACAGACCCTCCCAGACAGCTGAACTGTGTGCGCCAACCCACACATGACAGCTGAAGTGTGTTCCATCCCCCCTACAGAGCTTACCAGTGTGTGCACCCAGCAAACCACCCCCTCCAGACAGTGGCCCAGTGTGTACCCCCAGTTCTGGAAGGAGAGGGGGTTAAGAGTAACTTGGTTTGGTCAGTGCCTTTACTTACATCTCACTGACGCCCCCCCCCCCTTTGCTCCTGACCCATCCCCCGCCCCCCACATCTCGTCCCCCCAACCCCCTCCCTCTGCTTTGGTTACCCCCAGTTGGGGACGTGCGCCTCATAGTCCCAGTATTCGCGGCTCCTCAAGCTGTTCACGTCGGCATAAACGCGAGCTCTGCTCCCGGCCTGCGGACCCGGCATAGCTGCTGGGGGTCTGGAGGTCAGGCCCCGCAGCCCCGGGCTAGGGAGGCGGCGGGAGGCCGCTCGCAGGAGGAGAGGGGCGGCCGCACACAGCACAGCCAGGCCGGGCCGGGATCACGGGCTTCCGGGACTGACGGGGAGGAGTGAACGGGCGGTGCCTACAAATCACAGCGGCATCTAGTGGTCGGAGGGAGTCAGCGCCGCTCACACGCACTAGAGGCGGCTCAGCAGCTGTTCTGAACCCTCTGTTCTATGACGTTATACTACTGGACAGCTTGCCGCTTACACTATACCACACCTAGTCCTACCACACTGCAGGCGGCAGCTCAGCACCATTACACAACAGGTACCACTTTCCTGGATTCAGGCTGGGTTTCAACTTGCCTTTTTTTTTTTTTTTTTTTTCATTGCAAAAAAATAAAAATGCCACATTTGCCACTTGCTCAAAAACAGCTGTGGGCAGATATTAGTCATGAGGCAATAGGAAAATCTGACATTTTTTTAACTTTTATTTTATGTGACTACAGTGGTCCCTCAACATACGATGGTAATTCGTTACAAACGACCCATCGTTTGTCGAATCCATCGTATGTTGAGGGATTCGTGCAATGTAAAAAGTGCATTTAATACTCGCCTGTCCCCGCCGCTCCGGACCGCGTCCTCACCGCTCCCGATGCTGTCCCATGGGCTCCCGATGCTGTCCCGCTGCTCCGGCGTCTTCTTCGGGATCCTCCGGCTTCTTCCGCATCTTCTCTGGTGTTCGGGCATCGCTTTCTGGTAACGTTATTACGTTGCTGCGCCAGGACAGCGTGCGTAGCGACATAATAACAATGCCGGAAAGCGAGGCCTGGACCCCGGAGAAGATGCAGAAGACGCCGGAGGATCGCGAAGTGGACCCGGAGCAGCGGGGATAGGTAAGTGAACCAGTCCCGGGATGCTTAAACTGCTATCCGACAGCAGCTTAAGCATTTTGCGCTGTCAGATAGCAGTTAATGCGATGGCCTCGACATATAAAAGCATCGTATGTCAATGCTGACATCGACATGCGATGGCCACTGAGAGCCCATCGTATGTCGATACATGAGGCATTGATTCCCAACCGGGACACTTTGGTGGGAAATATGGCACTAAAATGTGTTCATTTTACTGCCCAGGCCTCCGCAACTGTGAGTCACAGGCAGGCCAGGCGGGAGGAAAGTCTGTGTGCAGTGCCAGGACAGGGGCCCTAGGGCTGTTACATGCTGGGACCGGTGCTGGCACGGTTCCTGCATGTGCATAACCCAACCATTCACCTGCGGGCCCCATTGCATCCGCTGCGACTGAGCCAGCAGGGGGAGGGGGTGCCATGGATTCGGGATACCTGTCCCGAATCCCTGAGCAATCACAGCCAACACTGAGTGTGCCTTTAAGACACACACAGTATTGAGCGTGCGCTTGGCTGCTGCGGCTGACGTGACAGTAAGGAGCCGCCGGCTCTGTCCTGTCACTCCAGCTCGGGAGATAAGTGGAGCTGCAGGAGCAGCGGGGGAACGAGGCAGAGGTGAGTGGTGTTTTTTGTTTTTCCATGGAGCTGTGTGAAGGGGCCATGTCAAGGGCATTATTATGTGTAGGGGCCATGTCAGGGGGCATTATGTGAAGGGGCCATGTCAGAGGGCATTATTATGTCTGGGGCCATGTCAGGGGGCATTATGTGAAGGGGCCATGTCAGGGGGCCATTATGTGTGGGACCATGTCAGGGGGCATTATTATGTGAAGGGGCCATGTTAGGGGGCATTATTATGTGAAGGGGCCATGTCAGGGGGCATTATTATGTGAAGGGGCCATGTCAGGGGGCATTATTATGTGAAGGGGCCATGTCAGGGGGCATTTTTATGTGAAGGGGCCATGTCAGGGGGCATTATTATGTGAAGGGGCCATGTCAGGGGGCATTATTATGTGAAGGGCCATGTCAGGGGGCATTATTATGTGAAGGGGCCATGTCAGGGGGCATTATTATGTGAGGGGCCATGTCAGGGGGCGTTGTTATGTGAGGGGCCATGTCAGGGGGCATTATTATGTGTGGGGCCATGTCAGGAGTCATTATTATGTGAAGGGGCCATGTCAGGGGGCATTATTATGTGAAGGGGCCATGTCAGGGGGCATTATTATGTGAAGGGGCCATGTCAGGGGGCATTTTTATGTGAAGGGGCCATGTCAGGGGGCATTATTATGTGAAGGGGCCATGTCAGGGGGCATTATTATGTGAAGGGGCCATGTCAGGGGGCATTATTATGTGAAGGGGCCATGTCAGGGGGCATTTTTATGTGAAGGGGCCATGTCAGGGGGCATTATTATGTGAAGGGGCCATGTCAGGGGGCATTATTATGTGAAGGGCCATGTCAGGGGGCATTATTATGTGAAGGGGCCATGTCAGGGGGCATTATTATGTGAGGGGCCATGTCAGGGGGCGTTGTTATGTGAGGGGCCATGTCAGGGGGCATTATTATGTGAAGGGGCCATGTCAGGAGTCATTATTATGTGAAGGGGCCATGTCAGGGGGCATTGTTATGTGAGGGGCCATGTCAGGGGGCATCATTATGTGTGGGGCCATGTCAGGGGGCATTATTATGTGTGGGGCCATGTGAGGGGGCATTATAATGTGTGGGGCCATGTGAGGGGGCATTATAATGTGTGGGGGAAATGTAAGAGGGCATTATAATGTATAATAATGTTGGGGGCTAATACTATACAGGGGCACAGAAGGGACTACTATATGGGGCAGTGTAATACATATAGGGGGTTTGTAAAGAGTTGAGGACTGTGCTGTAGAGAGAAGCCTAAAATGTTTGTCCCGCAGATTTGGTGAAGACGAGTTGTGATCGGGAGACGTCTTCATGATGACCCAGGACAGATGGAGAAGAAAGAGAAAAGTGAATGACTCAAATCAGAGAAGATGGGACCCTGTGAATATGTAACTATAATCACTCATATCACCTGCAGCACTTGTGTACAGCTGAAATCTACTCCTATATAGGGGTAATTGATCTTTTGTATAGTGGTTTTTATTCAATAACGATATAGCAGTGTTAGTCAGTGGTAATGGTAGTGGTCATGGTGTGGCAGAATTATATTGTCCCTTGTATTGTGGTGTTATTAGTGATACTGGTCTGCGAATAGTGGCTTTTATTTCCTTACATTATGGTGGTATTATTTAGTCACTGCAGAATTAATATGGAGTGGCAATGTTATTTTATGTTTCTAAGCCCGATACTAAGATAAAATCCAGCGTGTGCCACAGGGGGAGGGGGGGGCCCAGACTACAAACTGTGTAAGGTGCCCCAAAATTTCTGATGGCAGCTATCTGGGTGATTTACCTACTGGAGCAACTTCCTAAAATGGACAGCAGAGGTCAGCAGAGAGCACTGTGGTCAGGACATCACAGGAAATGCATTTCTTTTTGGATTTCTCTTTAGTATACAGCCCCTAAAAAGTACTGGAAGGATTAAGATTTTTTAATAGAAGTGATTTAGAAATCTGTTTAACTTTCTGGCACCAGTTGATTTAAAAAAAAAAAAGTTTTCCACGGTAGTACCCCTTTAAGGTTTGGGGCATTATAGGTGCTGGAAAAGTGCAGAACTTAAAGGAGTACTCCGGTGCACACTTTTTTCATTTTATCCCGTCCGGGCTGCAAAATAAAAGAAAACACACTTTATCTTACCTGCCAACGAGCCCCCGGAGCTCCGGTACAGGTGTTCGGTCCCCGGGCTGTATTCTTCTTACTTCCTGTTAGCCCGGCACGTCACACGGAGCTTCAGCCTATCACTGGCCGAACATCGCTGCGGCCGGTGATAGGCTGAAGCTCCGTGTGACGTGCCGGGCTAACAGGAAGTAAGAAGAATACAGCCCGGGGACCGAACACCTGTACCGGAGCTCCGGTGGTAATGATGGTGGTTGTTGTCAGTTTGTCACCTGTGTACCGGATGCCTTCCTAAACTTAGGTGACAGGCTATTATTGCTACATTATTGCTGTTAAAGAGGTATTCCCATTCTGCATTGAAATTGATGGACGTATGTCTTTTTTCAACCATACTAACTATGTAACTATGTGCAGGCATAGTGAAGGCTTGGTTGTCCCTCTTTGCTCTCAGCAAAAGTTGGGAAGTATGGTTTAACATTTTTAGCTGTGAAAAACACCATTCTGAAAGCAGTAAACAGAAAAATGCTAAGCAAACAAAAAAAGCTATTTTCCACTAAAAGGGAGCACAAAATGCCAGAAAAAAAGCCGAAATGCAGGAAAAAGCATTGTCAGTTATTTGAAAATTTTTGTGGCCTTTTTTTATGGGTAAAAAAAAAAGTCAGAAATTAGATTTTTGCCTTTAAATGCTAGACACTAGGGTTAAATGCTAGGGTTACACATGTCGTATTTTGCAGCATATTTTCTGCAGCTAATTTTGCTACCCATTGACTTCAATGGTTAGGAAAATACACAGCAGCAATTACGTAGCAAAATATGGCACGTGTTTTCTTTAAGTAGCCAAAGCAAAAAGTGGATCCAGCAGGAAGACTTTTTTTAGTTTTTTATTAAAGGTTTTATATGTGTATACAAAACAAAAGTAGCATCAGCAGATGCAATACTGCAAAGACATGTGCAATATTTTTTTTCATAAGAGTAGGTAGTGTTTATCTTGGCAATTAAAGATTCAATAGAAGGGACAGTCGGTGTTCTCCACTGAATCACTAGTGCTATCTTGGCAGACATATAGATAATGCAATATATATCACGATCATATTTGGGCAATGGCGATAAGGCTAGAAATAGTAACACAAATTGTGGCGACCATGGGACGCCACCACCTAAAACGCCCTTCAATATGTTTGCACAGGCCAACCAGAATGGTCTGATATTAGGGCATGTCCATAACGCTTGATACAGTGTACCCCTGCTTTCACAACCCCTCCAACATTTGTCCGTTACTGTCGGATAAATCCCAGACAATCTATCCGGGGTGTAGTACCACCGTAGAACTGTTTTAAAGGCTGATTCTACATGTGAGGAGCACTGAAGGGCCTTGTGTATATGTTGAAATGTCCCCTGCCATGTTGACATAGAAAAGGACATATGTAAATCCCTTTCCAGCATTCTCAAGGGATAAGGTTTAGAATCAGTTCGGGTCTGTAATAAAGCATTGTACAGTGTGGGCCATTTATATGGATACACCTTAATAAAATGGGAATGGTTGGTGATATTAACTTCCTGTTTGTGGCACATTAGTATATGTGAGGGGGGGGGGGAACTTTTCAAGATGGGTGGTGACCATGGTGGCCATTTTGAAGTTGGCCAATAGGAAGAGGGTCATGTGACACATCAATTGGGAATTGGGAATTTCACAAGAAAAACAATGATGTGCTTGGTTTTAACGTAACTTTATTCTTTCATGAGTTATTTACAAGTTTCTGACCACTTATAAAATGTGTTCAATGTGCTGCCCATTGTGTTGGATTGTCAATGCAACCCTCTTCTCCCACTCTTCACACACTGATAGCAACACCGCAGAAGAAATGCTAGCACAGGCTTCCAGTATCCGTAGTTTCAGGTGCTGCACATCTTGTATCTTCACAGCATAGACAATTGCCTTTAGATGACCCCAAAGATAAAAGTCTAAGGGGGTCAGATCGGGAGACCTTGGGGGGCCATTCAACTGGCCCACGACGACCAGTCCACTTTCCATGAAACTGTTCATCTAGGAATGCTCGGACCTGACACCCATAATGTGATGGTGCTCCATCTTGCTGGAAAAACTCAGGGAACGTGCCAGCTTCAGTGCATAAAGAGGGAAACACATCATTATGTAGCAATTTCGCATATCCAGTGGCCTTGAGGTTATATACCATACCATAATTTTTTGTGTTCCAACAGTCTTGGAGGGATCTATCCAATGCGGGTTAGTGTCAGACCAATAGCGATGGTTTTGTTTGTTAACTTCACCATTCACAAAAAAGTTTGCCTCATCACTGAACAAAATCTTCTGCGTAAACTGAGGTTCCTGTTCCAATTTTTGTTTTGCCCATGCTGCAAATTCAGTGCGCTGATCTGGGTCATCCTCATGAGATGCTGCAGTAGCTGGAGTTTGTAAGGGTGCCATTTGTAAGTAGCTAATATCCGCCGAAGGGATGTTCGACTAATGCCACTCTCCAGTGACATGCAGCGAGTGCTACGCTGTGGGCTCTTACTGAATCAAGCTAGGACAGCCACTGATGTTTCTTCATTAGTGACAGATTTCATGCGTCCACATTTTGGCAAATCCAACTATAATGTCTCTGCTGTCTCGTTGACACAGCTTCACATCAAGTTTATACCGAATCTCAAGGAAAGACACACTGGTTTGCTTAACTGATGTAATCTTTACTGAGATATAATGAACACGTGGTAAAAAGGCTTTGGTATTTATCAGATTTGCAGTCTGTATTAGCTTCAAGAAGTCCTGTGGATCTGGTCACTGTGGTGGCTGGAGCTGGAATGAATTAGACGTGTCGGGGCTAGCCCTAGGCTTTAGAGAGAAGGCCCGCCTCTAGGCTTCAAGAAAATGGAGGGTCTTAAAGGGACAGACCCTGCTGAGTGCCAAGCATGTAAAATACATTGCGAAGGCAGCACACTCCCCACCTGGCATACTTTTGGTTATGCCACTAACCCTTGGACAGAAGTAAAACTACTTCAGAAATTGGCCTTGCATACACTTTGGGAATGCCCTGTCTAACAATTCTAACTTCAACCTTTCTAACTCTAGCATCACTACTAGGATCAGTCCCCACAATGAGTCCAATAGGCCACTTGTTCCTGTGGGCCTGAGAGTCTTTCAGTAAGACAATGTCTCCAACTTGTAAATTGGGCTTGTCATCTTGCCATTTCTTGCGTGGCTGGAATATCACCAGGTATTCCTGTCTCCACCTCTTCCAGAAAATGTCCGCAAGACTTTGAACTTGTTTCCATTGCTTGGTGTACAAGTCCTTGAGCGAATTGTGTTGAGAAAGCTCTTCCTTTTTCAGAAGGCCTTGGATTTCTTCTTTAAAGACTTCCTGCTGGATGCATCTGATGATCGTGACCTTGGCTTGTTCAAGATGGTCATTGCTATGCTGATCAGTATTGGTAGCTCTGCAGGAGGATCTGGCTAGACAGATAAGTTTTCCGATTGTACGGGTCAGCGACTTCCAGCTGAAAAACCTTTCAAATCTATGGGCGCCCAGACTGTCTCTTGTAACTAAAGTCCTACAAACTGCAACTTGAGGTCTTACCTCTTTGTCTTGATCTGGTTCTATGAGCTGAAAGGTCTCTACCTGAGTAGTTTCATTGGTTTCTGGTTTACGAAGAAAGGATGGACCTACGAATCAGTTAGTTTTCTTGAATGCAGTGGCTTGCACCAATCTTGTCCCATGATCAGCTGGGTTCTTGTCTGTGCTGATGTGATGCCACTGTTCTGGACTTGTAGACTTTCTGATACGTGTCACTCTGTTTGCCACGTATGCATAAAATCTTCTTGAAGCGTTGTGAATATATCCTAACACAATCTTGCTGTCTGTATAAAAGTTAATTGCATGGATCTCAATGTCCAGTTCTGTTGTAATCATGTCTGCCATCTCTACAGCTAAAACAACAGCACAAAGTTCTAGACGTGGGACAGTGTGAGCAGGTCTGGGAGCCAGCTTAGATTTTCCCATGAGGAACCTGACATGGCTTTGTCCCTCAGTGTCTATTATCCTAAGGTAGGCGACAGATGCGATAGCCATAGTGGAGGCGTCAGAGAATATGCATATTTCTCTTCTCTTTGTAGCAGACAAGGAAACAGATACGTATGGTCTAGGGATGTTGAGTTGTTCAAGCTCTAACAATGAGTCTTTCCACAACTTCCACTGCATTTCCTTCTCTTCAGGTAGAGGTACGTCCCAGTCACTTTGTTCTTGCTCAGTAGTGATCTGTCTCAAAAGAGCTTTACCTTGCATGATGATGGGTGCTACGAACCCCAGGGGGTCGTAAAGACTGTTGACTGTAGATAGGGCACCTCTTTTTGTGAATGGCTTCTCTTCTCTGGAGACCCTGAAGGTGAAACTGTCAGTCTTCAGGTCCCAACTAATCCCAAGACTTCTTTGCAAGGGTGGTGATTCTGTTCCTAGATCCAAGTCTTTGAGGTCTTTGGCACGGTCTTCCATTGGAAATACTTCCATGACTCTGTTGCTGTTGGAAGCTACCTTGTTCAGTCTTATGTTGGATTCTGCCAACATTTCTCTTGTACTTTTCAGGACGTTGATAGCTTCTTCGTTGCTGGAGAAAGAAGCAAGTCCATCATCTACGTAGAAGTTCTTCATGACGAACTGTGTGGCTTCTTGACCATGTCTTTCACCTTGCTGTGCTGCTCGTCTCAGGTTGTAGATAGCTACAGCTGGAGAAGGGCTGTTTCCAAACACATGTACCTTCATCCTGTACTCTGTGATTTCTTTGTTAAAGTCATTGTCTGCATACCACAGGAACCTTAAGTAGTCTCTGTGATCTTCACGAACAAGGAAACAATAGAACATCTGTTGTACGTCTGCTGTCACTGCTACGAGTTATTTTCTGAACCTGATGAGTACTCCAAGAAGTGTGTTGTTCAGGTCAGGTCCGCTGAGAAGGACATCATTTAGTGAGATGCCTTTGTGCTTCGCACTAGAGTCAAATACTACACGTATCTGACCTGGTTTCTGAGGGTGGTACACCCCAAATATTGGTAAGTACCAGTGCTCTTGGTTCTCTTGTAGTGGTGGTGCCCTTTCAGCTTGAGTGTTGTCAAAGATCTTCTGCATGAAGGCTTGGAAGTGTTTTTTCATATTTGGCTTTCTGTGTAGCATGTGCTGCAACGAAGTGAAGCGTTTCTCTGCTTGTACCCTGTTGTCTGGAAGGCGATGGCGTGGTGACCGGAAGGGTAGAGGGGCTACCCAGCTGCCTGATTTGTCTCTGAAGACTTCTCTGTCCATGATCTCAAGGAAGAGAGTATCTTCCACAGAGGGTGCTGGCTTGTCGTCGTCTCGTGTTCTTTCAAACACCTTACAGCCCAGTTCATCTGTATCTCCAGTTGAGGCTAAGTCTTCCATGCACCTCTGGATACTCTGATGATGTGTTGGGTTAACAAGTCTCTCTTTAATGTGTAGACTGTTGGTAAATGGGCAAAGACAAGATGTACGACCATTCTGTAACAGATGTGTTCTGTAGACATTCACCTTTTCTGGTTTGTGGAGTCCGTCTAGACATACTTCTCCAATGATGACCCATCCGAGATCAAGGCGTTGTGCAAATGGTGCATTGTGTGGCCCATTGTACTGTTCTCTGACTTTGTGCACTCTGAGGATATCTCTCCCAAGTAGAAGGATGATTGCAGCATCTGGATCTAGTGCTGGTATCTGGTCTGCTATTCGCACCAGATGGGGGTGATGATGAGCAACTTCAGGTGTGGGGATCTCTGACCTGTCGTCTGGTATCTCATCACATTCTATGAGGGTAGGAAGAGTCACCTTTGTCTTTCCATCTAATGACTCAATGATGTAGTTGTTTGCTCTTCTCCCTGTTGTCTCTACAACTCCAGAACAAGTCTTCAGGGTGTATGGAGTTGGACTTCCTTTGTCACCGAAGAGGTCAAAGAACTCTGTTTTTGCCAGAGATCTGTTACTCTGTTCATCCAAGACTGTGTACATCTTGATTGCTTTTTCTCTGAAACCTGCAGGATACACCTTGACTAAGCATATCTTGGAACATGATCTAGAGCGGCCCTGCTCTGTACAGATCTCAGTGCATTTTGAGGTTACTGCTGGCGTTGTACTCTCGCCTTGCTCCCCACCATGATCTTCTTGAGTTGCTGGAACTTCTTGTTTCCATGGTGGTGGTCCTGGGTGCAGTGCTGACAGGTGTTTGTCACTGTTGCACTCTGTGTATTTTATTGTTTTTGTACAGTCTTTTGCAAGATGCTGAATTTAAGCGCAACATCTGAAACAAATGTGATTGTCTTTAAGGTAAGCTTTGCGCTCTTCTAATGTCTTACTTCTGAAACTGCGACATTTTCTTAGTGGATGAGGCTTGTTGTGGATGAGACATATTTTGTCTGGCTCCTCAACTTTCTTTCTTGCGCTGTCTTCCTGATTGACTGCAGACTCAGGCGAGACTTCTGTCTTCCGTACAGAAACTGTTGCTCTGCGTTCTTTGTAAAGCATTGGATGTTTTTGCTCTACCTTTGGGGAGCTTGCAGTTCTCTTGTTCAAGAAAGCAAAGCTTGGATCATTGCGTGTTTCAGCTTGGTCTACGATGAATTCAGCAGGGAAGGCGAATGGTGGAAATGCGACTCGATGATCTTTCTTGTATCTTGATGCTTGAGTGACCCACCTTTCTTGCAAGTTGAAAGGAAGTTTCTCGATTATGGGATCAACTCCACGTGCTGTATCTAAGTATGAGAGACCTGGCAGATATCCACTAGACTTAGCGGCTTCTATTTCTAAGAGTAGGTCCCCAAACCCTCTCAGCTTTTGATTGTCGTTGTTTGTCATTCTTGGATAGTTTTCTATCCTCTTCAGAAGAGCATCTTCAATCACTTCAGGCGACCCATAGCAGTGTTCTAGTCTCCTCCACACCATTGCAAGTCCTGCTGCTGCGTCATGAACATGTACTGATCTGATTCTTTGGGCTTGCTCAGTGGACTCTGGTCCTAGCCATTTGACGAGCAGATCAAGCTTTTCTCTGTCTGTCAGATCTAAGTCTTGGGTACCGCTGAGGAAAGATGACTTCCAGGCCCAGTAGTTTTCTGGGCGGTCGTCGAATTTCATGAGACCAGCGCTCACTATCTCACGGCGCATCAGGAATCTTGCTACCTCTGTAGCTCTTGCTGCATCTGGTGAATACTCCCTGGGTGTAAACTCAGGGTATGGCTGCGGCTGGTAAGGCTGATGAGGTACTTGACTAAGTCTGCTTTGTTCTCCTCTGTTGTAAGTCTTTCTGCTATAATCCAGACTTGTATTTGCTTGAGGAGGGAGTACATCAGCATCCGTTTGCACTCTTGTCAGGTTGGCAGATTGGTCTCTGAGCATGCAACCTCTTGACTTCCTACCCTGAGGTTCTGATTCAGTCTTGCAGTGTTGCGTAGAATCAAAGTTGCTTATTGCTGGTGGAGTCAATGATTGCCTTGGTGTGTCATTGAACTGCTGGTCAGTGTACATGGTTGCTTGTGACTGAATGTACTCACGGGTACGTTGGCTTGCGCTGAGGGGTGACATCCAGGTTTCTATGTCAGCGAACTGAGCTTCAGCAGCCCTTGTGAGAACTTCTGCCTCGGCTAAGGCTGCTGCAGCGTTTTTCTGCTGATGCAGTAAGTGTAAAGATGCTTGCACTTCAGCTTTTCTTCTAAGTGCTTCAGATTCACTTTTTGCTTGTTCTTTCATCAATTCAGCTTCCTGTTTTGCATAGGACGCCATTGCACAAGCTGCCTCTGCTTTCGCTCTTGCCTTAGTTGCTATGGCGCTAGCGGATGACAGGCTGGTGGTGCTTGAGTGTCTAGAACTATGGCGTTTAAATCTTGATGCATCGGCGCTAACCGAAGTTGTTTGACTGGACGCTCTAGACAATGTTGTGCACCTAGATCTACTTCTTGGCAAGGTGTCTTCCTCTTTATAGGAGCATTGAGGGTTAACTGTCAGAGTGCTGTTCTCTGGGTCTAAATCTTGATTTAGCTGGCAGTGTAGATAATGATGATGACTGGACACAGCACAGCGGTGTTATAGCACGTGAGAGAATTAGTTTCACTTTCTAGTGCTTCGCGCCTTGACTCCGACACAGACTGCAGCCACAGGATTTATGAGTCTTACTGCTGCGGACGATTCAAAGCTGATTAACTGCTTCTGATAACGTTTTAAAAGCCTTTTTACTATAATGTCTCCGCTGTCTCGTTGACACAGCTTCACATCAAGTTTATACCAAATCTCAAGGAAAGACACGCTGGTTTGCTTAACTGATGTAATCTTTACTGAGATATAATGAACACATGGTAAAAAGGCTTTGGTATTTATCAGATTTGCAGTCTGTATTAGCTTCAAAAAGTCCTGTGGATCTGGTCACTGTGGTGGCTGGAGCTGGAATGAATTAGACGTGCCGGGGCTAGCCCTAGGCTTTAGAGAGAAGGCCCGCCTCTAGGCTTCAAGAAAATGGAGGGTCTTAAAGGGACAGACCCTGCTGAGTGCCAAGCATGTAAAATACATTGCGAAGGCAGCACACCAACACTGAACCAGTTTCACGAAACTTAGAAAGCAGTTTGCTAACTGTAGCATGGGAGATTGGTGGTCTCGTAGGGTGTCTTGCATTGAAATCTGCTGCAATGACCCGGTTACTGCGTTCACCAGACATCAACACAATTTCTATCCGCTCCTCACGTGTTAACCTCGACGACATGTCAATGGCTGTAAACAAAGATAAACTTGTAAATAACTCATGAAAGAATAAAGTTACGTTAAAACCAAGCACATCATTGTTTTTCTTGGTTTGATATGTCACATGACCCTCTTCCTATTGAAAAAACAAAAGTTGGATTCAAAATGGCCGCCATGGTCACCACCCATCTTGAAAAGTTTCCCCCCTCACATATACTAATGTGACCCAAACAGGAAGTTAAAGGGGTAGTCCAGTGGTGAAAAGCTTATCCCCTATCCGACCGCTGGAGCCCCCTGTGATCTCTCTGTACGGGGGCCAAGGTCTCCGGCCAGATAGCGGGTGTCGACCACCGCACGAAGCGGCAGTCGACACACCACCTCAATACATCTCTATGCAGAGCCGGAGATTGCCGAAGGCAGCGCTCTGGCTCTGCCATACAGTTGTATTAAGGCGTTTCAAGCGCATGTGCGCTCTTCCTCAGTCTGAGGAAGAGCGCGCATGCGCTTGAAACGTGTATGACTATGGAGGGAGTCGGTTTTACTGTGTGATGTATGTCTACTTTTGATACGGAAAATAAAGCTGCAAATTTTCATCTGGTGCCGGACCATCGTTTGTTTGCCTCCTTATATATGCCTGAGCTGCAACCTGCAGGAGCAAGCCTAACCACACCCAGGAGCACAGAGGAGTCATCCCAGCCACCAAAACAAACAGGGCTAGAAATCATTAACCCTATGGGTTCTTGCAGAACCAATCATCACACTGGGCTTGTATAAAGGTTAATGGAAGATCATTTTTTATCATTTGCACTGGGTTAACCATATGTGAAATGAAGAAGGTCCAAACCATATAGGACGCCTTAACAATGGGGTTAATTAGCGGTGGTGATGAGGTGTTCCAGAATGGAGCGTATATTATGTCTTTGACTGAAAATGGAGCTACATAAAAATTTTCAATGTGCGTTGCACCACCAATGCTTAGTCATAGAAGCTAAAGTAGCTATATAGTAGTACTGTAAGTTCGGGGCACCTAATCCTCCCGCCAGTTTTGGTCTCGACAGAATGTGCGAGGACAGCCTGGGTTTCCTACCCGCCCAAATAAAAGAGGAGAGAGCCCTGTGTGCCTTAAAGAAAAAAGTAGAAGGAAGAGAGATAGGGAGAGTACGAAACAGATAAACAAACTTGGGTAAGAGGAACATTTTATATGTAGCCACCCTCCCCACCTATGAGATTTCAGATTTGGCTAGATGACCCATATCCGATTGTATGGAGGTTAGCAGCCTTTCATAATTATCTACATAGAGTAGTCGGGAGGGGTAGGAAAGATGTATGCCTAGATATTGGAGGCTCAATGGGCGCCAGTCAAATACAAAGGTAGTTTGAAGTGTTGAAACCACTGGGGGTGGGGTGGGGGGGAGGATTGATCGGGAGGGCCTGAGTTTTAGTATCATTTAAATGATAGTAAGACAGATTACCGTAAAAGGAGATGTTCGCCATCATGGCCGGGTGAGACATTGTAGGGTTGGTCAAAGATAGTATAACATCATCTGCATATTACCTACAGAGACACCAGACACTTTCTCATCCAGTCGAATTGATTGCGCCAAGGGTTCCATAGAGAGGATGTATATCAGTGGAGAGAGAGGGCAACCTTGGCAAGAGCCATTAGATATATTGAATGAGTCAGATAAGGTGCCATTCGCCAATACTCTAGCTGTTGAGGTAGAATAAAGTGATGCAAGGTCAGATAAAATGTTTCCAGAAAAGCCCATATGACCAGCAGTAAGACTTTATACTTTTCTGTTCTTGATTGGTGGAGTGTTGCAGTGATAGTTCAACTTATGGAAGTTTCTCTCATCTGCACACAGGTTCTTTGGGGCTCAGCCATAGTTACCATTGGGTTCTTTTGATAGGCGATAAGGTGTTTGCGGTGGAGTACCCCTTTTACTGAATGCTCCCATAATCCTGTATAAAGTTGGTAAAGTCACATGTCACCCTTTAGCCAATCAGGGCTAAAGGCTGTTTTGTCTCTACCCAAGTCCCCATGGACAGAGGAGGGATCCAAAGCATGTGGTAGTCTAGTCCTGGCCTCCGGTCATGATAGGTCACATAGCTGCAGCTCCTACACCTTTAGTGACAGTCTGCATCCAAGTTCATGAATCTAGTCCCAGACATAGCTGCAGCGTTCCTCACGAATCCTGCTGCTGGAGTAGAACGATCTCAAGTAGTTATTTAGGGTAGGGTCACACAGAACGGATCTGCAGCGTATTTTACACTGCAGATCCGCCGATGACCCGACCCATTCTGTGCCTCCAGCTGTTGCCACCCCCGATTCCCTCGCCTCGCTCCGCCCCTGGCCTGCTTGCAGCGGCAGCCATTACGAGCTGCCACATAAGGGGGCCTGCAAGATGGCAAATGCACTATGACATCGCAGCTGACATCGCGGAGCAGCCACGATGTCTGAGTGCACTGCACTCAGACATTGCGGCTGCTCCCTGATGTCTGAGTGGACTCGGTGACCCGCAGGTCCCATGTGGCTGCTCATAGCAATGGATTGCCGCAGCGAGCAGGCCAGGGGCGGATCGAGGCGGGGGAACAGGGGGGTGGGAACAGCTGGAGGCACAAAATGGGTCGGGTCACCGGCAGATCCAAAGCGTAAAATACACTGCGGATCCGTTACGTGTGTCCCTACCCTTAAGGTAAGAGCGCTCTAACAAGACCTACGTAGGTATATAGATTCTCTGGGCTGACCTGTCAATGCAATGGACTAGCGTCTGGGGTCTCTGCTGGATGCTCTCAGGTCAGTGGCATCTCGGCTATACTCAAGGAAACTTAGGTGAGAGTGAGAGGCTCTGCAAATAACCACAGACTACCCCCAAGAAGACCCCAGCGGTATGCACTCTTACTGGTTCACCGCCAGCATAGGAAGTCAGCTAAGTGTCTGCAGTTTAGTGTACCCTGAGAAAGCAAAAGGGAAAAAACAAGTTCTCCTATAGGTCAGCACATGCCATACTAATCCTGAGACCGCAAGCCTCTAAACCTGATCGAACATCAAAGGAGAAGATAAGCTGAGCAAAGTCAGTCTGTCAAATATCCAGTCAGTACAAAGTCTGTCTTCAGTCTAGTCATTCACTAGTCAAGCTGTCTCAAGTCTATAGTTCCAGTTACCAAGAAGTACTACAACTCACATTATTCCTAAAGACTGCGACAGTGACATCACACCACCTGAGTTTATTTAATTGTCCAGTAAAGTGTCATATCTTCAATCTGCATCTACTGTACTGTTAACTGCATTTCTGGACCTGTAACTCAATAAAGTTAAAGCTGTTATCCAACATCCTGGCTTTTGAGGTTATTTAATTTCCTGGGGGTTTGATATGGATAGCCACTTCCTTTGAAGCAGTGGTAAGTGCAACTGTCATTATACTTTAACCACCATGATCAGTCTACATATAGACTACCTCCTAGTATGCATATCACACTGTCATTTCCAGTACGTCTTGTGCCCTGGTCCTTAAGGCCCTAGTACGTACACTGTCTATGCGCTCACTTCACAGGCACTGTGTGTAGGCTGTGATACTGTCATTATGCATTATTACCCCCTTATGTGCCATGATCAACAGCGAATACAGCACTTAAGAGCCACAATGACAAAAAAAAAACATACTTCCAAAGCTCTGATTCCTTATAGCTTTCATTCGCATCTATCCGGACCTCTGATTTTCTCTCTTCTTCCTTCTAAGATGAGTGCTGGGTGCAGGACCTGCCTGCTCAGCCAATCAGTGGCTGAGATGAGATTCTGCAGTGACCTGTCATTGGCTGAGAAGGAGTTCCTGCCCTAATAGCTCAAAGGTAGAAAGACCAGGACACCAGACCGTGTGGAACGGGTTACTATGTTTAACATATTATTTATTTATTTTGTTTATTTATTTTCTTAAAGGGTACCTCTCATCAAAAAAACTTTTGATATATTATAGATTAATGTATGCAGAATAACTTTACAATTGCATGTTATTAAAAAATATGCTTCTTTCTATTTAATTTTCCACTTTGAAGAAATGACCACTAGGGGTCTCCCTACCAGTCCTGGCAGCAAGCATTTCAGACTCATGCTGGAGTCCTAAACACTACGAGCTGCCAGCCTGCTTTGTTCACAAAGGAGGACACTCAGAGCTGCCAGCTTGCTTTGTTCACAGCCTGTTTGGCTGTGAACAAAGCAGGCTGGCAGCTCTGAGTGTTTAGGACTCCAGCATGAGTCAGAAATGCTTGTTGACAGGACTGATCGGGAAAAATATAATAGAAAGAAGCATATTTTTCATTAACATGCTATTGGAAAATTATTCAAAATTCATTAATCTAAAATATATCAAAAGTTTATTTGATGAGAGGTACCCTTTAAAGGCTAGAAAACCCCTTTACTGTTCTGCACAGAATCTCAATGGGACTTGAGTCCGGACTCGACCACTACAAAACCTGAAAGGGCTCATTCCAGGCGGACATTCTGTGTGCAGCAGGTCCTGGCATAATGAGTCGGCACCAAGACTGTGTATAAATGTGCAGTCCCCATTGACGGCAATGCACTTCCATGCAGTATTCCATTGAGAGAACAAATATGTTTATTCTTTCAGTGGAGTTCGGAATTTGAATTTCCACAGTGGAGCAGCATCACATTGAATACACAGAATCCTATTGGAATTTCTCTGGCTGGATATACCACATAATGTTCATGGGCCCTAATTTTCTTTCTTGTAAACTGTTAAAGGGGTACTCCAGTGGAAAACATTTTTTCTAAATCAACTGATGCCAGTAAGTTAAACAGATTTGTTAATTACTTCTATGTAAAAATCTTAATCCTTCCAGTACTTATCAGCCGTTGTATGCTCCAGAGGTAGTTCTTTTCTTTTTGAATTTCTTTTGTCCGACCACAGTGCTCTCTGCTGACACCTCTGTCCATTTTAGGAACTGTCCAGAGTACAAGCAAATCCCCATAGCAAACCTATCCTGCTCTGGATAGTTCCTAAAATGGACAGAAGTGTCAGCAGAGAGCACTGTGGTCAGACAGAAAGGAAATTCAAAAAGAAAAAGAACTTCCTCTGTAGTATACAGCAGCTGATAAGCACTGGAAGTAAGATTTTTTTTTAATAGAAGTAATTTACAAATCTGTTTAACTTCTTCTGTCAAAGAAGGTATATAAGGCACAGGACAACAATAGCGAGATTACATGAACGCCTCTGAGATGTCTGTAAGTGAACAACAATACGAAGCAGCCCCTTCCACATCGACTTACATAAACTGACCTCCACCGTACATGCGAATGGAATATAATCCTGGGCCATATTCAGTAGCACAGCCTCTCCTCCGTCTCAAGTTGACATGTTTTTACTTTCTGAAGACATTAGAGGACTTCAAAGTTTAGCAGCAATTTTCCACGAAAATTTAAAAATCAGAACTTTTCCAGTTCAGTTTTTAAGTGAATTTGAGTGTCTTTATGTTCGAAATACCCCATAATGGACCCCATTGTGAAAACTGTACCCCTCAAAGTATTCAAAATGACATTCAGAAAGTTTGTTAACCCTTTAGGTGTTTCACAGGAATAGCAGCAAAGTGGAGAAGAAGAATCAAAATCTGCATTTTTACACTAACACGTTCTTGCAGCCCCTTTTTTTTATTTATTTTTTCATTTTTAAAGTGGTATAAGGAGAAAAAGCCCCACAAAATTTGTAGGGCAATTTCTCTTGAGTATTGAAATACCTCATATGTTGACATAAAGTGCTCTGCGGGCTCACAACATGACTCAAGAGGAAAAGAGCAACTGTGGGATTTTTGAAAACTAATTTTGCTGTCATGGTTTTTGGAGGCCATGGTGCCAGAACAGCAAAAAAAAAACAAAAAACACATGGCATACTATTTTGGAAACTACACCCCTCAAGGAACGTAACAAGGGGTATAGTGAGCCTTAACATCTCACAGGTGATTGACAAATTTGTGTTGAAGTTGGACGTGAAAAATCAATTTTTAACACTAAAATGATGGTGTTACCCCAAATTTTTCTTTTTCACAAGGGGTAATAGGAGAAATGCCCCCCAAAATGTTAAGCCAAATTTCTCCTGATTAAGAAAATGCCCCATTTGTGGACATTAACTGCTCTGCTGGTGCACTACATGTCTCAGAACTGAAGGAGCACCATTGGACTTTTGGAGAGAGAATTTCGCTGGAATTGAAGTCGGGGCAATGTGCATTTACAAACCTCTCATGGAGCCAGAACAGCAGAAGCTTCCCACATGTGACACCATTTTGGAAACTAGACCCCTCCAGGAACTTAACAAGGGTTACAGTGAGTACTTACACCTCACAGGTTCAGTTTTTAAGTGAATTTGAGTGTCTTTATGTTCGAAATACCCCATAATGGACCCCATTGTGAAAACTGTACCCCTCAAAGTATTCAAAATGACATTCAGAAAGTTTGTTAACCCTTTAGGTGTTTCACAGGAATAGCAGCAAAGTGGAGCAGAAAATTTAAAATCTTCATTTTTTACAATGGCATTTTCTTGTAGACCCATTTTTCTTCATTTTTGCAAGGGGTAAAAGGAGAAAAAGCCACCAAAATTTGTAACCTAATTTCTCTCGAGTAAGGAAATACCCCATATGTGGATGTAAAGTGCTCTGCGGGCGCACTACAGGGCTCAGAAGGGAAGGAGCAACAATGGGATTTTGGAGAGCGAATTTTGCTGAAATGGTTTGTCACATTTAGGAAGTCCCCATGGTGCCAGAACGGCAAAAAAACTTAACATGAGCCTTAACAGCAGGGGTCTCAGACTCAAATTATCTGGGGGCCACTGGAGGTAGAGGCTGGGCTGCATACACCCCTCAAATATAATGCCCCCATCATGCGTCCCTCACATATAATGCCCCCATCATGTGCACCTCACATATAATGCCCTTATCATGCGCCCCTCACATATCATGCACCCCTCACATACAATGCCCACATCATGCACCCCTCACATATAATGCCCCCATCATGCGCCCCTCACATATAATACCTCCAGATAGATATGACCCTCATCAGGTAGGGCTCCCTAGTAGGTACACAGGCCCCCATATAGATATTACCCCCATCTGCTAGGGCTCCTTAGTAGGTACATAGGCCCCATCTGGTAAACATTTTTATTTTCACGGACCACTGTTCAAAAAATCTGTCAGACACCTGTAGGGTGTAAATGCTCACTGCACCCCTTGTTACCTTCCGTGAGGGGTGTAGTTTCCAAAATGGGGTCACATGTGGGGGGGGGACATGGCATTCAGCGAGGGTGTTACTTACCAGCCGGAATGACGCCGGTCCACTGTTCTGGCACCATGGGGGCTTTGTAGACGCAAATGGCCTTCAATTCCAGCCAAATTTAGCTCCTTCCCTTCTGAGCCCTCTAGTACACCCGCAGAGCACTCAACATCCACATATGGTATTTCCATACTCAGGAGAAATTGTGTTACAAATTTTGGGGGTCTTTTTTTCCTTTTACCTCTTGTGAAGTATGGGGCAACAACAGCATGTTAGTGTAAAAAATTAAATGAAAGATTCAGCAGGCATCCTGTTCCGTTCACCGCCCAGTTACGGGCGGTGAACGGAAATGCCGAGGGTGTACAGGTACGCCCTTGGACCTTAAGTACTAGGGTGGCGGGGGTGTAGCTGTACAAGTTAAAGGGGTACTCCGGTGGAAACCATTTTTTTTAATGTAATTTTCACCCCAATATTTTTTAACAGCATACAAAATGAGTGTTGTCTCAGATTTTTCCCAGGTTTCAATGTGGCCGAGACCTGACATCACTAGTCAGCTGATGACAGGGAGCCTGTGTGCCTCAATTGGTGGAGCGATCGCTTGGTGAGAGAGAGATCGATCTGCAACTAATTGTATATTCTGCAACAGCTGCAGGCACCCTGATTGAAAAATACAGGTCTTTTAAATGGATGCAGCTCATTTATGTTTCAATGAATGGGGTGGCTGATGTGTGGGAGGGAGGAAAAATGGAATTATAGAATTTGTAGGAAAAGGAGGAAATTCAAACAAGAAATACCAGTTCACAAAAAGCTAGCCACAGTGTTATGGTAATCTCACAACATAGCCATTTAGCCACAAGACAAGCACAGATCCTTTCTAAGCATGTCCATTACTGTCTGGCTGGTACGTACTAAAATCACCTTATGGTGGATTACCCCTTTAATGACCTTGGCATCTGTATTTGAATTAATTCTAAATGTGGTATTGTGCTGCATTTTAAGACCTTCTAACCTGCTTCAAGTTGCCAGACAGGTTTAGATTCAACAGGTCTGGCAGTTATCGTGGTTAGGTGTGGCTGGTGAGGGAATATTCAGACAAGTAGAGCATGAGAAAAAAAAAACACACCTGGCAAGGTGGCCAACGTCTGCACAATTTTCTGTTTAATTGTGCTGACACTGGCCTCCATTGTTTCAGCTGTATGTACTATCTGCATACTTAGATGATACCCTGAAACTAAACCCAATTGTCATTTGAATTTGGTTAACTAGTTGATTTAATTTATTATAGGGCCAGGTAGGGCTGAACAGCATTTTTTCTTCTATAAATGAAATCATAATTTAAAACACAGCTTTTTGTGTTTACTTGGTTATCATTCATAATTTATCTGAAACAATTAGTTGTGACAAATATACCAAAATAGAAACTGTGAAGGGCCAAATACTTTTTCATAGAATTGTAGCTATGCCTCAAAGAGGAATTCTCATCTCCAATATTCATCCCCTATCCACAGAATAACATGCTGGTTGGTGGTGGGGTCTGAACACTGTAACCCCCTGTTCATCAAGAGATAAAAGGTATATTGTACCTCTCGATAAACAGATTCAATTCCAGTGCTCCATTCCATCTTTATAGGGCTTATCAACATTGCTGAGCTGTGGGGTGGCAGTTGTGCGCTGGACAGCAATGAGCCCCACTCCTTGCATATTTGATAATTAAGATTTTTATGGCAGCAGAGACTATCAGTGCTAAATGTTGTATTGGTCCTGAGTGACACTAGAAGATTATAACATTATGATTTTTATTAGGCATAAAATAAGCTGAACAGGCCTCAATCTAATGCAGCAGAGATAGCTACACTATTCACATATTTCATTTACTCAGCCCCCATTAGTGACTAAGGGAGTTAAGCAAATTGCTTAAAGGGGTACTCCACCCCTAGACATCTTATCCCCTATCCAAAGGGGACCCCCACAATATAGCATGCGGCACCCACCTGTTTCTGCTCCGGAAGCGCAGGAGTGTCTGGGTCTCGACCACCGGAATGGAAGTCCATGACGTCATGAATCCGCCCCCGTGTGAAATCACGCCCTGTCCCCTCAATGCAAGTCTATGGGAGGGGGCATTGAGGGGATGGGGCGTGACGTCACACGGGGGCAGAGTCGTGACGTCACAGACTTCCGTTTCGGTGGTGGAGACCCAGAGCCTCCAGCGGAACAGGTGGGTGCCGCATGCTATATTGGCGGGACCCCCGCGATCAGACATCTTATCCCCTATCTTTTGGATAGGGGATAAGATGTCTTGGGGTGGAGTACCCCTTTAAGACAGCTAACTTTTCTGTTTTCGGCTTATCGACTATCTACAGTTGCTGCAAACAGACCGAAGATAGTTGGGAAGCCATCTTTTTAGTAGATGGGAATACCACAGTAAGCAGGCCATACACAATGTGGCCAGTTAGTTGTCAGTGGAATTGTGTGAACAAATGATCCTACCAGCAACATAAAATTGTTCACGTGGCAAAAATTGGAAATGTTAGCCACTTTCGCATGTGTACTCTAGATGCACACACCAGGTGTAGCTACATAGACCTTGTAACATCCACGTTCCGGCCAGACACTCTGGCCGTGAGCGCTCTGTCATGTCCCCGCTGCCGACTGGGCTGGGATTCGCATCGCAGGACGCGCCCATATGCGAATCCCAGCCCAACACTCACCTCCCTGTCCTCGCAGCCCCGGTGCGCGTGCTCCCGCCTCCTAGGGCGCGCGTGTCGGAGCTCTCACTCTTAAAGGGCCAGTGCTCATTTAGTCAAGTGTCTGCACCTGCACTCTGGTCCTTAAATATCAGCTCCTCCCTTGGTTCCCGGCCGGATCTTTGGTTGTCTATTGCCATAGTGAAAGTTCTGTGTCTCTGTTACTGTGTACCTGTTCCTTGCTACCTTCCTACCCTGCACCTGTTTTTCTGACCTACTGCCATCTTGCCATGTCCTGCCAGTCTCCTTCTGTGCCACACCATCTCCCAGCTACCTGTGTGGATGAGTCGTGCCAGGGGTAGCGACCTGGGTGCCGCCTGCCGCAGCAGAACCATCCCGCTTTGCGTCGGGCTCTGGTGAAAACCAGCGGCACCTTAGACTCCGCTCCCTGACACGGCTCACTTCATCATCCTCACAGGCCCAGAGGATCCACCACCTGCCGTGACCATAACAGTAAGATCCGGCCATGGATCCCACTGGGGTGCCTTTGCCAGATGTCTCGGATCTCTCCACCGTCATGGCTCAGCAGTCACAGCAGTTAGCTCGTCAAGTGCAACAGCTGAATCAATTCTCAGCCATGGTGCAACAGCTACTTGCCGCTCAGCAGCAACAACAGCAACAGCAGCAGCCACCTGTTCCTAAGCCTCCTCCTGTGTCTGCAGCTCCTGGGACCAAGCTTCGTTTGTGTTTGCCTTCTAAGTATGACGAAGATCCCAAGCTGTGTAGAGGCTTTGTGACACAGTGTCCTGTCCATCTTGAACTCATGGCGGATCTGTTTCTGAAGGAGCATGCTAAAGTGGAGTTTGTGTTCAGTCTACTGTCTGGAAAAGCTTTGGCCTGGGCTACTCCTCTCTGGGATTGTAGAGATCCGGTCTCCTTGAACTTGTCAGCCTTCCTTGCAGAATTCCGCAATGCATTTGAAGAACCCGCACGAGCCTCCTCTGCCAAGACGGCTCTACTCAACCTCTGCCAAGGGAACTCCTCCGTTGGCGACTAAGCAGTTTAGTTTTGCACTCTTGCCTCTGAACTTTCTTGGAACAACAAGGCCCTTTGTGCTACCTTTAAAAAAGGACTTTCTCTACCTCCTGGGAGAGGGAATTGGGGATTACTCTTACCCCTTCCCAGTGGTCAAAATGCTTCCATCTCACACATAAATCGGTAATAGCAACTAAAGCACAAGAAACAAATTATAAAATCTTGTCCCGGTGGTATTGGGTTCCAGCTCAGCTTCACCGTTGGTCTCTGAAGCTTGCTGCCGTTGTGGGGGATCCAAAGGGACTATGGCGCATGTCTGGTGGGGCTGCCCATTGCTCTCCTCTTTCTGGTCCTCTGGACTATCCGGAAGGTCACTGGGATCTCAATACCTAACTCCCCTGAAGCAGTGCTTCTATTTAGCTTCCCCATGTCCTCCACCTCCTTCCGTAAGTCCCTCTTAAGCCATATGCTGCAGGCTGCTCGCACGGTCATTCCCTGCAAATGGCACTTCTCATTGCCCCCATCTATCGGAGAATGGCTGGAGGAGATCGCCGCCACTCAGAGAATGGAAGAGTTACTTGCTCTTACACCGGAGGAGTATGACAGGTACGCTAAAACTTGGCTTGAATGGCTCACATTTCAGTCCTCCCCTAATTTCGGGGCCTTACTAACCCTGAACACCCCAGCCAATCCTTGAGGGCCGTTCTCCTTTCCTTTCCCTAGTACTCTTAACCCTCCCTAACCCCTTTGGTCTACCCAGCTGTGTCCGTCCTGTATGTTATTGTCTTTTGTTGCTCTCCCATGTTTTCCTCCCTGTTCTAGTTTCTCTGCCCTTTGTCCCTGACAGCTCTGAGCTTGTCTTCCTATTTTATTTTCATCTATTCTACTTCCCCCCTCCCCCCCTTTGTTTTTATTTTTGTTTGCTCTTACTGTTTATTGACTCTTCGGATGGACTACTTCCATCTAGCTTTCTTGTTCTCTCATCACTGGAGACTGTTTTCTACCTTTCTAAATTGGGACTCTGGTTCCCTCATATCTGGGCTCCTATGCCTGCTTTTTGACTACTATAGGCTGTTGGTTTGCTCGATTGTAAAGTTGGCCTGGGGACGTTTAGCCTCCCCTTTGCTCTTTGTGTTTTCCACGAATATGTGTATCTTGTAATTTTACTTTGTATCCTCTAACAATGTCTGAACATGCTTTCTACTGCATAGTTAGCTTGAGGAGGTTTACCTCCCCTTTGCTCTTTGGGTTTTCATCAAATAGGTGTATTTTGCAATGTTATATTGTATCCTTTAACAATGTATGAACACGCCTTTGTATGCCATTTTCCCCCTTTTTTGTCTACGGGATGTTATGTATTTGTTTGTTCCTTTGTTTTTTTATTGAAAAATAAAAACCTTTGAATTGAAAAAAGGACTTTCCTCTCGAATCAAGGATGCTCTAGCTGCAGGAGATTCTCCGACTAACCTGAGCGAACTTATGCATTTAGCCACTCGAATAGATGTGCGTTTTGCCAAGAGGCAGGAAGAACTTCCTTTGGAAAAAGAACCTGCCTGTACACAGCGATAACCTCGTCTGGCACCCGTGTTCCAACATCCTCCTCTACTGTCTATTTTGCCTCCTGCCAAAGAGGCTATGGAAGTGGACCATTTTCTCTTAACGCGGCAGGAAAAATCCTGTCGACACAATGAGAATTTGTGCCTATATTGTTCCAGTCCAGAGCACTTTCTCAAAGACTGTTCTATACATCCTCCGCGTCCGGGAGAACACTCTCAACTTGGACAAGTAGGAGTGACTTCCTTAGATGTTAATATTACCTGTACTTGACCACCCCGGTTCTAGTATTTTCCTCTGCCAAGTCATCTTTCATTGCTTCTGCTCTTTTGGACTCCAGTTCCACTGGTAACTTCATTGGTGGTAGTGCCCTGGGTGCCGCCTTCCAAAGCAAGACCATCCCACTTTGCGGCAGGCTCTGGTGAAAACCAGCGGCACCTTAGACTCCGCTCCCTTGCACAGCTCACGTCATCATCCACACAATCCCAGAGGATCCACCACCTGCCGTGACCATAACAGACCTGCAGCAGACTGCACACTTTGTACATGTGTATCCACCTGCTCTGAAAACTATCCGTGCAGCTCATTCAGTGCCACCTATCTGCTCCTTTTTTTCTATTTTTAACTTTTTATTGGACGAAAAAAAGAAATGCAGTGTTAAGAAAATGAGGCTATGTCCACATGATCTTTACAGTTGGTATTTTCATTAAAAAAAAAATGGCTGGTAAAAGTTAATAGAAGTTTGCATTCACTTCCAGGCAGTACAACAGAAAGGTGGTAACTGGTAACTATAAAAGCAAGTACAATAAGCAATTGAGTGAGCTAGCAATCGTGTGAAAGTATACAAGTGGGTGAAAGTATAAAAGTGAGGGGGACTTAAAATTAAGGGACTTTAAATTCAGGGAGTTTAATTGAAATATTTGCTTCTGTTTTTTACTGCATATTTTTACAATCCCCAAAACCAAGATGGCCTCCATTTTGGAAAATGCCATCCAGTGTACATCTTGCTTGATGTATGCAATCCTTGAACAACAGTTTGAGGGTGCATATTGTTGTGCGAGATGTGTGTGCGAGTTGTTCATTTGGAAGCCCAGATCCTGGATCTAGAGGAGCAACTGGCAACACTGAGATCTATTGACAACATGGAGAGGAGTCTGCTGCTCATTGAGCAAGCACTCTTGTGGGTAGATGTGGGGGGGATAATAGTGAGACGGAGGTGCACGACAGTCAGGCAGCTAGCTGGGTTACAGTTAGAAAACGGGGTAGTGAAAAGTGACAGGGAGGCTAGTCCTGAACTGGCACACCCAAACAAGTTTGTCCAGTTGGCAGATGAGGGGGATGCCATTTCAGAGCTAGAAGTACTGCAGCAAAATACTGCCTCTGAACGCCAGGGGGTTGTC
This sequence comes from Hyla sarda, assembly GCF_029499605.1. Lineage (NCBI taxonomy): Eukaryota > Metazoa > Chordata > Amphibia > Anura > Hylidae > Hyla > Hyla sarda. Next base: position 143,035,731 of record NC_079194.1, on the reverse strand, counting down.
TGCTCCAGTAAGGAGGGAAGGAGGAGTGCAGGGCAGGCCAGACAGGTACTGGTAATGGGGGACTCTATTATTAGGGGGACAGACAAGGTGATCTTTCACAAAGACCAGGACCGTCAAACAGTGTGTTGTCTTCCTGGCGCTAGAGTTCGGCACATCGCGGATCGGATTGACAGTTTGCTGGGTGGGGCTGGAGAAGACCCAGCAGTCATGGTACATATTGGCACCAATGACCAAGTAAGAGGTAGGTAGAGTGTCCTTAAAAATGTTTCAGTGAATTACGCCGCAAGCTTAAGGCAAGGACCTCCCAGGTTATATTTTCTGAAATATTACCTGTACCACGAGCCACACCAGAAAGGCAGCGGGAGATTACGAAGGTAAACAAGTGGCAGAGGTTTATAGCCTATTCAGGAAGAAAAATGGAAAGGGGGAGGAGTTTGTCTTTATGTAAAGTCTAGTCTAAATGCCGCACTGTGAGAGGATATACGTGAGGGAAACGATAGTGTGGAGTCACTATGGGTAGAGTTATATGGAGATAAAAATAGGGATCGACCGATATCTTTTTTTTAGGGCCTATACCGGTAATCGGTGGAGGTTATTCCGATATTCCGGTATAAGTTATCGGCTATTTATCCCCCCCCCCCCCGCGCGACACCGCTGCAGATCATTGATTTAAAGCGTGCGCTTTAAATCAATGCACTGCAGTGGCTTTTGCGCTGCCATAGACAGCCGCCGCAACCCGCTTCTCTCCCCCTGCCTGTCCGGGGGTCCTCCTGAGTCCTATCACCGCCACCGCCCCCCCCCCCCCCCACACCGCACCTCCCACCGCCGCACAGCTCCACACCCCCTACCGCCACGCCGCGTCACACCCCCCACCACACCGCCCCGGGCCCATTTCCTCCCCCATCCCCGGTTTTATAATTACCTGTTCCCGGGGCCCACTCTACATCTGGCTCCGGTGGTGGCCTCCTGAGCTGTCACTGTGCGCACTTACGGTGACGTCACGTCGCGCACGTCACGTCACTCGTCATTGCGCACAGCGTAACGCAGGACTCAGCAGGAGCCAGAAGTAGCGTGGGCCCCGGGAACAGGTAATTATAAAACCAGGGATGGGGGAGGCAATGGGGCTGGGGCGGTGCGGTGGGGGGTGCGGTGCGGTGGGTCGGGGGGGCGGTCGCGGTGCAGCGGGTCGGGGGGGGGCGGTCGAGGTGCGGTGGGGGCGGTGCGGGGGGCATTATCGGCTTATCGGCAAGGTAATTGCCGATACCAATAATGCCCAAAATCGTGATTATCGGCCGATAATATCGGCCAAACCGATAATCGGTCGATCCCTAGATAAAAATGAAAAAAAATTCTGATGGGGGTTTGCTATAAGCCACCAAATATAATGGAAGAGGCAGAAGATCAATTACTGAGGCAAATAAGGCAGCAAATCAAAATGATGTGATAATAATGGGGGACTTTAACTATCCTGATATAAACTCGAAGACTGAGACATGTGAATCTCATAAAGGAAAACAGGTTTCTGACTATAGCTAAAGACAATTATCTGTCCCAAGTGGTGCAGGGCCCGACCAGAGGGGGCGCCCTACTGGACTTAATATTAACCAGCAGACCTGACAGAGTAACTAATGTGCAGGTAGAAGGATATCTAGGAAATAGTGATCATAATTCATTATAACTTGTCCTGCAATAAATTCATCTCTCTAGGGGCCACAAAAACAACTGTAGGAAGGCAAAGTTTGATCAACTCAGAGAAGCTCTTAACAATATAAAATGTGATAATGTCCTCAAAAACAAGAATACTGACACTAAATGGGAGACTTTTAAAAATATATCTTACTTCTCACTGTAAGAGGTATATACCTTATGGGAATAAAAGTGTAAGAAATAAAAGAAAACCAATATGGATGAATAAAAATGTTAAGGGGGCAATAAATGACAAAAATAAAGCATTTAAACTACTAAAACAGGATGGCAGTTAAGAAACATTAAAAAAAGATAGAGAAAAATGTAGAATATGTAAAAAAAACTGATAAAAGCCACAATAGTAGAGACAGAAAGACTCATTGCCATGATGTTCTTTATCTATATAAATAGCAAAAAGGTTCAAAATGAAAGTGTTGGCCCTTTAAAAAATTTGAAAGAAGAAATTAGACGGGGATCAGGAAAAAGAAAATATATTAAACAAATTCTTCTCCACTGTATTCATAGAGGAAAATGAAATGCTAAAATACAGCGAGGCAAGGTAAAATACAGCGAGATAAGATAAACTCCCCAGGAAGAAGTACGTCACCTGTCTAACCCAGGAAAAAGTACAGGTCACCTGCCTAACCCAGGAAGAAGTATAGTGCCGCCTACAAAAAATCTAAATAGACAAATCACCAGGTCCAGATGGCATTCACCCCCATGTTCTAAAGGAATTAAGTAATGTAATAGGCAGACCCCTATTTTTAATATTCAAGGACTCTATAGTGACAGGGTCTGTTCCCCAGGACTGACGCATAGCAAATGTGGTGCCAATATTTAAAAAGGGGTAAAAAAGTGACCCCGGGTATTATAGGCCTGTCAGTTTAACCTCCGTTGTATGTAAATTGTTTGAGGGTTTTCTAAGAGATGCCATTTTGGAGTATCTTGATAAAAATAAATGTATGACCCCCATATCAGCATGGGTTTATGAGGGATTGGTCATGCCAAACTAACCTGATCAGCTTTTATGAGAAGGTGAGCTCCAGACTGGACCAGGGGGAATAGCTGGATGTCGTATATCTGGATTTTTCCAAAGCATTTGATACGGTGCCACATAAAAGGTTAGTGCATAAAATTAGAAGGATTGGGCAGGGGGAAATGTGTGTAAGTGGGTAAGTAACTGGCTCAGTTTTTCGCCCTATAGGACGCACCGGCGTATAAGACGCACCAAATTTATAGGTGCAAAATCTAAAAAAATAAAGATTTTGAACCCAATAGTGGTCTTCAACCTGCGGACCTCCAGATGTTGCAAAACTACAACTCCCAGCCGTTGGCTGTCCGGGCATGCTGGGAGTTGTAGTTTTGCAACATCTGGAGGTCCGCAGATGGAAGACCACTGCATAGGAGTTAATACTCATGTGTCCCCGCCGCTCCGGACCCGTCACCGCTGCCCTGGATGTCGCTCCATCGCTGTTGCCGTGTCCCCGTCGCTCCGGAACGTCTCTGCTGCCGGCTGGGTATCCTCGCTCTCCGTCGCCGCCATCACATCGATACGCACGTCGACGCACGTACGCGACGACGTGATGACGAGGAAGGAGAGCGCCGGCCATACAGGGGATCCCTGAACGGAGAAGACACCGAGGAGGCAGGTAAGGTCCCTCCCGGTGTCCTGTAAGCACTAACCCGGCTATTCAGTCAGGCAGTTCGAGACCGCCGTAGTGAAATCGCGGCGGTCCTGAACAGCCTGACTGAACAGCTGGGTTAGTGTCACTTTCGCTTCAGACGCGGCGGTGAGCTTTGATCGCCGCGTCTGAAGGGTTAATACAGGGCATCACCACGATCGGTGATGTCCTGTATTAGCCGCGGGTCCCGGCCGTTGATGGCCACAGGGACCGCCGCGATAGGGGTGTATTCGCCGTATAAGAAGCACCGACTTTCCCCCCCCAGTTTTGGGGAAGAAAAAGTGCGTCTTATACGGCGAAAAATACGGTAATGGTATTATTATTGAGTGACTGTTACTAGTGGGGTACCACAGGGGTCAGTCTTGGGTCCTATTCTATTTAATATATTCATTAATCACCTTGTAGAGGGGTTGAATAGTAAAGTAGCAATCTTTGCAGAGGATACTAAACTCTGTAAAGTGGTCAACACAATAGAGGACAGTGCACTGTTACAAATGGATCTGGATAGGTTGGAAGTTTGGGCTAGGAAGTGGCAGATGAGGTTCAACACTGATAAATGTAAGGTAATGCACATGGGGAGGAAAAATCCGGGCAGGGATTATGTATAAAATGGGAGAACACTTGGGACGACTGACATGGAAAAGGAATTGGGAGTCTTAGTTAACAGTAAATTTAGCTGTAGTGACCAGTGTTGGGCAGCTGCTGCCAAGGCAAATAAAATCATGGGGTGCATCAATAGGAGCATAGATGCCCACGACAAGGAAATAATTCTACTCTCTACTGTGTACAGTACTGGGCACCAGTGTACAAGATATAGTGGAGCTGGAGAGGGTTCAAAGACGGGCAACCAGAGTAATATGGGGATTGGGAGGACTACAGTACCCAGAAAGATTAGGGTTATTGTTACGCCGAGCGCTCCGGGTCCCCGCTCCTCCCCGGAGCGCTCGCAGCATTCTCCTGTTCGCAGCGCCCCGGTCAGACCCGCTGACCGGGAGCGCTGCGATAATGTCCCTAGTCGGGATGCGATTCGCGATGCGGTACGCGCCCGCTCGCGGTGCGCATCCCAACCCGCTTACCAGACTCGTTCCCCGTCTGTGCTGTCCCGGCGCGCGCAGCCCCGCTCCCTAGGGCGCGCGCCGGCTCTCTGCGATTTAAAGGGCCAGTGCGCCACTGATTGGCGCATGGTTTTAATTAGTGTGTTCACCTGTGCACTTCCCTATATTACCTCACTTCCCCTTCACTTCCTTGCCGGATCTTGTTGCCATTGTGCCAGTGAAAGCGTTCCTTGTGTATCCCAAGCCAGTGTTCCAGACCTCTTGCCGTTGCCCCTGACTACGATCCTTGCTGCCTGCCCTGACCTTCTGCTACGTCCGACCTTGCTCTTGCCTTATCCCTTGTACCGCGCCTATCTCAGCAGTCAGAGAGGTTGAGCCGTTGCCGGTGGATACGACCTGGTTGCTACCGCCGCTGCAAGACCATCCCGCTTTGCGGCGGGCTCTGGTGAAAACCAGTAGCAACTTAGAACCGGTCCGCCGGCACGGTCCACGCCAATCCCTCTCTGACACAGAGGATCCACCTCCAGCCTGCCGAATCCTGACAGTAGATCCGGCCATGGATCCCGCTGAGGTCCCGCTGCCAGTTGTCGCTGACCTTACCACGGTGGTCGCCCAGCAGTCGCAACAGATAGCGCAACAAGGCCATCAGCTGTCTCAACTGACTGTTATGCTACAGCAGCTTCTACCACAGCTTCAGCAACCATCTCCTCCGCCAGCTCCTGCACCTCCTCCGCAGCGAGTGGCCGCATCCAGCCTCCGTTTATCGTTGCCGGACAAGTTTGATGGGGACTCTAGACTTTGCCGTGGTTTTCTCTCGCAATGTTCCCTGCATTTGGAGATGATGTCGCACCAATTTCCAACTGAATGGTCAAAGGTGGCTTTCGTGGTTAGTCTCCTGTCTGGGAAGGCCCTGTCATGGGCCACACCGCTCTGGGACCGCAATGATCCTGTCACTGCCTCCGTACACTCTTTCTTCGCGGAGATTCGAAGTGTCTTCGAGGAACCAGCCCGAGCCTCTTCTGCCGAGACTGCCCTGCTGAACCTGGTCCAGGGTAATTCTTCAGTAGGCGAGTACGCCATCCAATTTCGTACTCTCGCCTCCGAATTATCTTGGAATAACGAGGCCCTCTGCGCGACCTTCAAAAAAGGCCTATCCAGTAACATCAAAGATGTGCTGGCCGCACGAGAAATCCCTGCCAACCTGCATGAACTTATTCATTTGGCCACCCGCATTGACATGCGTTTTTCCGAAAGAGGAGCTCCGCCAGGATATGGACTTTGTTCGCACTAGGCAGTTTCTCTCCACGGCTCCTCTCTTCTCTGGTCCGCTGCAATCTGTTCCTGTGCCTTCCGCCGTGGAGGCTATGCAAGTAGACCGGTCTCGTCTGACACCACAAGAGAGGACACGCCGCCGCAATGAGAACCTATGCCTGTACTGTGCCAGTACCGAACACTTCTTGAAGGATTGTCCTATCCGTCCTCCACGTCAGGAAAGACGCACTCCGATTCCGCACAAAGGTGAGACAGCTCTAGGTGTGAACTCTGCTTCTCCACGTCTTACTGTGCCTGTGCGGATTTCTTCTTCTAACTCCTCCTTCTCAGCTGTGGCCTTCTTGGATTCTGGATTTGCAGGAAATTTTATTTTGGCCTCTTTCGTTAACAAGTTCAACATCCCAGTGTCCAGTCCCGCCAGACCTCTCTACATCGCCTCAGTTAATGGTGAAAGATTGGACTGTACTGTGCGTTACCGCACAGAACCCCTGTTAATGTGCATTGGACCCCATCACGAAAAGATTGAATTTCTGGTACTTTCTAACTGCACTTCTGAAATTCTTCTCGGACTGCCTTGGCTTCAACGCCATTCCCCTACACTTGACTGGACCACCAGGGAAATCAAGAACTGGGGTACTTCTTGCTACAAAAAAATGCCTTATGACTGCTCCCAGTCCTGCCAGTCAAAACCCTATGGCTCCTCCGATACCAGGTCTCCCCAAGGCCTATCTGGACTATGCCGATGTTTTTTGCAAAAAACAAGCAGAGACTTTGCCTCCTCACAGGCCTTATGACTGTCCTATTGATCTCCTTCCTGGTACTACTCCACCCCGGGGCAGAATCTATCCCCTGTCAGCTCCTGAAACACAAGCCATGACGGAGTACATCCAAGAAAATTTAAAAAGGGGATTTATCCGCAAGTCTTCCTCCCCTGCCGGAGCAGGGTTCTTCTTTGTCTCCAAAAAAGACGGTTCCTTACGACCATGCATTGATTACCGCGGTCTTAATAAAATCACTATAAAAAACCACTATCCCCTGCCTCTTATCTCGGAACTCTTTGACCGCCTACGTGGCGCCAACATCTTTACCAAATTGGATTTAAGAGGTGCATATAATCTCATCCGCATCAGGGAAGGGGACGAGTGGAAGACCGCATTTAACACCAGAGACGGACACTTTGAATATCTGGTTATGCCCTTTGGGCTTTGCAACGCCCCTGCTGTCTTCCAGGACTTTGTAAATAAAATTTTTCGTGATTTATTATATACCTGTGTTGTGGTCTACTTGGACGACATTTTGATTTTCTCTTCTAACCTCGAAGAACACCGCCGTCATGTCCGCCTGGTTCTTCAGACACTCCGGGACAATCAATTATATGCCAAGATGGAGAAATGTCTCTTTGAATGCCAATCTCTTCCCTTCCTAGGGTATTTAGTCTCTGGCCAGGGACTTCAAATGGACCCGGACAAACTGTCGGCCGTGTTGGATTGGCCAAGTCCCTCCGGACTCCGAGCTATCCAACGTTTCTTGGGGTTTGCCAATTACTACAGACAATTTATTCCACATTTTTCCACCATTGTGGCCCCAATTGCGGCCCTAACCAAGAAAAACGCCAACCCTAAGTCCTGGCCTCCTCAAGCGGACGAGGCGTTCAACCGTCTCAAAACTGCCTTTTCTTCTGCTCCCGTACTCTCCAGACCTGATCCATCTAAACCCTTCTCACTGGAGGTAGACGCCTCCTCGGTGGGAGCCGGAGCTGTACTCCTACAAAAAAACTCTTCTGGACATAACGTTACTTGTGGTTTCTTTTCTAGGACCTTCTGTCCGGCGGAGAAAAATTACTCCATTGGTGATCGAGAACTACTGGCCATAAAACTAGCCCTCGAGGAATGGAGGCACCTGCTGGAGGGGTCCAAATACCCAATTATTATATACACTGATCACAAGAATCTCTCTTATCTTCAGTCTGCCCAACGGCTGAACCCACGCCAGGCTAGGTGGTCGTTGTTTTTTGACCGTTTTAACTTGAGATTCCTCGGATGCCTCTGAAATGGAAGCCTCCCTGCAACACATTATTCCTCCTGAGTGTCTGATCTCCGCTTCCCCAGCTTCCATCAGACAAACTCCTTCTGGAAAGACCTTCGTCCCTCCACGCCAGCGCCTCAGGATCCTCAGGTGGGGACACTCCTCACACCTCGCCGGCCATGCTGGCGTCAAAAAGTCCATCCAGCTCATCTCTCGTTTTTATTGGTGGCCTACCCTGGAAGCAGATGTTGCTGATTTTGTTCGGGCTTGTACAGTCTATGCCCGGGACAAAACTCCTCGTCAGAAGCCTGCCGGCCTACTTCATCCTCTGCCTGTTCCTGAGCTACCATGGTCTCAGATTGCTATGGACTTTATAACAGACCTGCCTTTATCCCATGGCAACACAGTCATTTGGGTGGTCGTTGATCGTTTCTCCAAGATGGCACATTTTATTCCACTTCCAGGTCTTCCTTCTGCGCCACAGTTGGCGAAACAATTTTCTGTGCACATTTTTCGCTTTCACGGGCTTCCCACGCATATCGTCTCGGATAGAGGCGTTCAATTTGTATCGAAATTCTGGAGGGCCCTCTGTAATCAGCTTAAAATCAAATTAAACTTCTCGTCTTCCTATCATCCCCAATCCAATGGGCAAGTGGAGAGAGTTAACTAGGTTCTTGGTGACTATTTGTGACATTTTGTTTCCTCCCGCCAGGATGATTGGGCCGATCTTCTACCATGGGCCGAATTCTCGTACAATTTCAAAGTCTCTGAGTCCTCCGCTAAATCCCTGTTCTTTGTGGTGTACGGCCGTCACCCTCTCCCCCCCCCCCCCCTCCCCAGTCCCACGCCTTCTGGTTTGCCCGCTGTTGACGAAGTTACCCGGGACTTCTCCACCATCTGGAAGGAGACTCAAAAATCCCTCCTACAGGCCTCATCCCGGATGAAGAAGCATGCCGACAAAAAAAGAACTCCTCCTGTCTTTGCTCCTGGAGACAAAGTGTGGCTCTCCGCCAAGTATATCCGCTTCCGTGTCCCCAGTTATAAACTGGGACCACGTTATCTTGGACCCTTTAAAATCAAGTGCCAAATCAATCCTGTCTCCTACAAACTCCTTCTTCTCCCTTCTCTCCGTATTCCCAATGCTTTTCATGTCTCTCTCCTTAAACCGCTTATCCTTAACCGCTTCTCTCCCAAGGTTGTTGCTCCTACTCCTGTCTCCGGGTCCTCAGATGTCTTCTCGGTTAAAGAAATTCTCGCATCTAAGACGGTCAGAGGTAAAAAAAAAAATTCTTGTAGATTGGGAGAATTGCGGTCCTGAGGAGAGGTCATGGGAACCCGAGGATAACATTCTCGACAAGGACCTTATTCACAAATTTTCAGGTTCAAAAAGAGGGGGAGACCCAAGGGGGGGGTACTGTTACGCCGAGCGCTCCGGGTCCCCGCTCCTCCCCGGAGCGCTCGCAGCGTTCTCCTGTTCGCAGCGCCCCGGTCAGACCCGCTGACCGGGAGCGCTGCAATAATGTCCCTAGCCGGGATGCGATTCGCGATGCGGGATGCGCCCGCTCGCGGTGCACATCTAGACCCGCTTACCAGACTCGTTCCCCGTCTGTGCTGTCCCGACGCGCGCGGCCCCGCTCCCTAGGGCGCGCGCGCCGGCTCTCTGCGATTTAAAGGGCCAGTGCGCCACTGATTGGCGCATGGTTTTAATTAGTGTGTTCACCTGTGCCCTTCCCTATATTACCTCACTTCCCCTTCACTTCCTTGCCGGATCTTGTTGCCATTGTGCCAGTGAAAGCGTTCCTTGTGTATCCCAAGCCAGTGTTCCAGACCTCTTGCCGTTGCCTCTGACGACGATCCTTGCTGCCTGCCCTGACCTTCTGCTACATCCGACCTTGCTCTTGCCTTATCCCTTGTACCGCGCCTATCTCAGCAGTCAGAGAGGTTGAGCCGTTGCCGGTGGATACGACCTGGTTGCTACCGCCGCTGGAAGACCATCCCGCTTTGCGGCGGGCTCTGGTGAAAACCAGTAGCAACTTAGAACCGGTCCGCCGGCACGGTCCACGCCAATCCCTCTCTGACACAGAGGATCCACCTCCACCCTGCCGAATCCTGACAGTTATTTAGTTTAGAAAAAAAGAAGGCTTAGGGGCAACCTAATAACTATGTATAAATATGTCAGGGGGCAGTACAGAGATCTCTCCCATGACCTATTTATACAGAGGACAGTATCTATAACAAGGAGGCATCCTCTACGTTTAGAGGAAAGAAGGTTTCTACTCCAGCACAGACAAAGGTTCTTTACTATAAGAACAGTGAGACTGTGGAACTCTCTGCCAGAGGAGGTGGCCATGATGAACTCGGTAAACGATTTCAAAAAGGGCCTGGATGCATTTTTGGAGAGTAATAACATTACAGGTTATGGATTCAAGATTTATAGGGACAGAACCTTGATCCAGGGATTTATTCTGACTGTCATATTGGAGTCTGGATGGAATTTTTACCTCTAAGATGATGTTTTTTTTGCCTTCCTCTGGATCAACTCTGTAGAGACTCATTAGGGATACAGGTTGAACTTGATGGACTCTGGTCTTTTTTCAACCTTATGAACTATGTTACTATGTTAAAATAAAAAAATACCACGAGTCACATCTACCTCAAAATGGTAAAGATAAAGAGGGAGATTTATCAAAACCTGTCCAGAGGAAAAGTAGCTGAGTTGCCCATAGCAACCAATCAGATCGCTTCTTTTATTTTCCAGAGGCCTTTTCAAAAATAAAAGAATCAACCTGATTGGTTGCTATGGGCCAGCAACATTTCCTCTGGACAGGTTTTGATAAATCTCCCCCAAAGACTACAGATCACGGCACATAAAATGAGCCCTTACAAAGCTTTAAATATGGAAAACTAAAAAGTTATAGGGGTTAGAATACGCTGATTTTCTCTTTGTTTTGTTTTCTTTTTGTACTACAAGTAGTAAACATAAAAAAAACTATACAAATTGGATATCGTTGTAACTGAACTGTACCTACCTGATAAAGATAACATGTCAATTGTCCTGCACAGCGAATCGTGTAAAAATTAAAACACTTATAAATGTACAAAAATTACTTCACCATACAAATAATTTTGTTTCTGTTTTGTAGTATATTCTTTTGGTAAAATGATGGGTGTACAGTTGTTCCTGCTAAAAACAAGCCCTTATATAGAGTACAGTAAAGAATATCTTTCTGTGATGATGGTGAAGCCTTCTTTTTTTTAGACGTAGAGGATGTCATGGTTACCGACCTATTAATCACAAAAGGTCCCATATGAGTCCCAGGGTAATGCAATATTATTCCAATATCCCTTTGGGGGAACTCCCTCTGAGATAATAAGCCCTTTCACTTAGGGACTCATTAAAATATAGATTTTATTGTATCAGTAGTCTCTCTATTATTGGTTGGATTTTCTTAGCTATATCACTATTTAGGTTGGTATTGGTACCAGTGGAGTGTGAGCCTTTTGGAGTTGCTCACATCTACCTCAGCCTACATAGGCTATTGGTAGGCTAGCACTTTATCCCTCTCTGTTTTATGCTTGCCTTAGGCTTCCCTTTATTAACCTTAAAGGAAATCTGTACTGCATGAATTTTACATATTCCTGTGCCCGGGCTGCAAAAATAAACTAAATAAAACTTAACTCACCTTCCGGCCAAAGTTCCCTACATGGCAGTGCGCTCAGCCTATCACCGGCCGAGGTGGGACATCGCTGCGGCCGGTGATAGGCTGATGGTTCTGTGACGTTACCGTCCCCAGGAAGCAGCAAGAGGATCACAGCGGAGGACCGTGATGCCGGTACCGCAGCAACGGGGGAACGTAGGAAGGTGAGTTAAAGTTTATTTTGTTTATTTTTGCCGCCCGGGCACAGGAATATGTAAAATTCCTGCAGCACAGATGTCCTTTAACTGTCCACCGATAGAGAGATCATTGTCTAAAATATCACTGGCCTCCCCGCCTTTATGCCAGCTCCCTGGCTTTGTCAAGAGTTGTGAGGCTACTTACCTAGGCATAAAAAGATTATTAGAAGGATCTCTGTATTGTCCATACAAATGTTTGTGCATTTTGATTAAATAGCCCCAAGACGTCTGTTTCTGTGCAGTACTTACAGTATCTCAAAGTGAGTACACCCCACATGTGTTTGTAAATATGTTTTAATATAATTTCATGTGACACTCTGCTACAACGTTAAGTAGTGAGCGCACAGTCTGTATAACAGTGTTTAATGTTGGTCCACTCAAAACAACTCAACAGATAGCCACTAATGTCTAAACCTTGGCAACAAAAGATTTTCAAATTGGCCTAATTAGTCATTTTCCCTCTCTGGTGTCATGTGACTCATTAGTGTTACAAAGTGTGCAGGGCTGGCGTTAGGGCGGGGCATCCCGGGCAGTTACCCAGGGTCCCCAAACATGGCAGGCAGTGCTTCACCAATAGTAAACCACCCATACTTAGTGGAGGAACACTGCTTGCGCTCCACTGGCCAATAGCGGAACCCTCCACCGCCGCTATATGTGGTGCACTCCTCGGGGGCCCGGGCAATCGCTGCCAGCACGTTTTTCTTTTAACTACTTTCATGTGCGGCCCCGCAGGGCTGAGGAGGCCAGGGGCTGCTGGGAGCCCCGGCTGACGTGGCCCTGGCACAGAAGCAATGCAGCCTCAGCCAAACCGATCTCCAGCAATTATCTCCTGGGGGTAAGGAGAGGGTTTGGGTTGGGGATATGTATTGTATATGTGTGTGTATGATTTTGTATGATGTGTGTATATGTATTATGTGTGCATGATAGATTTATGTGTATGTATGATATGTGTGTTAAATGTGTATGTATGTATGATGTGTGATGTGTGTAAGTATCAACCTTATGTGGGGGAACTATACTGCCAACCTAATGTGGGGGAACTACAACCTAATGTGGGGGAACTATACTGCCAACCTAATGTGGGGGAACTATACTGCCAACCTAATGTGGGGGAAACTATGCTGCCAACTTAATGTGGGGGAAACTATGCTGCCAACTTAATGTGGGGGAAACTATACTGCCAACCTAATGTGAGGGGAACTATACTGCCAACCTAATGTGAGGGGAACTATACTGCCAACCTAATGTGGGGGGAACATACTGCCAACCTAATCTGGGGGGAACATACTGCCAACCTAATCTGGGGGAACAAACTGCCAACCTAATGTAAGGGAACTATACTGCCAACCTAATGTGGGGGGAACATAGTGCCAACCTAATGTGGGGGGGAACTATACTGCCAAAATATTGTGGGGGGCAACTATACTGCCAAACTAATGTGGGGGGGAACTGTGCTGCCTATCTAATGTAGGGGGAACTGTGCTGCCTATCTAATGTACGGGGAACTGTGCTGCCAACTTAATGTGAGGGGGGGGGGGGGGGGAACTATGCAGCGTACTTAATGGGGTAGTCCACTGCAAGGGGGGGGGGGAAGCTGGAGGCACAAAATGGGTTGGGCCACTGGCGGATCCACAGATGTTTCTGGCATGAAAATTCCATTTTCTGTGTCTGCACAAACAAAGAGCATGTTCTTTCTTTGTGTGGAGTCTGCACAGAATGCATAGCTGTCTATGAGACGGCGCATTCCTGCTGGCATATTATGTCTGTGCCCTGCAGTTTGCTGAATATCTGCACGGAGATTCTCCATGTGGACATTCTGTCTGTGAACATAGCCTTATAGTATATGTGGGCGCTATTACTGATAGGTAGCATTGAGAAGATCACTGTTTATCTGTGTGTGGTGACTATTACAAGAAAAAGGTGACAGTATTTGTTTAGGGCTACATGGCAAAAATAGGTTGCATAGTCAAAGATCGCCATGTTGTTCTCCTTGAATCGTGCTGAATCTCAGCTAATGTAAGTAAATGTGGTCACACATAGAGAAATCCAGCACAAATCAGTTCTTGAAAAAGCTGAGTTGGAGGTACTCAATCTGCTTAGTATGTATTGTCCGAGATCTCTATCCTGGTGGAATCCTCAGACCACCTTGAAATTAAAGGAAAAGTAGTGATGGTAGTGGATGAGATCTCAAGGACTGGGGAATAAAGGGTGTGAAGTGGCTGGAATAAAAGATGATGCAGGGAGGTGAATGGATGAATGGATGCAAAGTGATGGATGCGAATATAGATAGTGCGGCTTAGAGAATGACTCAGAGGATGTGTGATGCTTATTAAATGCAAGGCTGGTGATCAAGTATGGAAAGATAGAGAGGTAGATGTATAGTGTATATGTATAGTGCATATGCAAATGAATGGTGACTGTTGTGTGTATGTCTACTATGTTGCAAAATGAATCAGGTGTTGCTGAAATAACTACTGCAATAGATGTGTGAATAATTAATGTGTTATAATTAAAAGGTGCAGATGAATATATAAAAAGATGTGAAATAAAACACAGTATATGTGATTAGATGACGACACACTCTCAGTTTGAAAGTTCAGTGTTGGTTAGAGGCAGATCCACTTATGTGTACTTGCAGGAAAAACAGAGGTACGGCTCGGCCGTTTTTAAATAAAGTACAGTAGTGGGGATAAATAACAAGTCACTTAATCCATAGGTTCAGGGGTATAGATAACAATGTCTCTACTGAAGGTATAGTTTGATGGTTCCTGCATACACAGTGCGGCGGCTGTGCAATAGTGCAAATGAATTGGCAGCTCGGCGGCCGTAAAAATAAAGTCTTCGGTACTGTGTACCGCTTACCCGTCCTGTGGGTAGGTGGAGCGAGGCTCTGCGAGATGGGGTCCTGATGTCCGTGGAGCTGGGATGTCCTGGTGTTGCGGTCTGTCTGCCGATAGGCCGGTCACCTAGTCCGTGTGCTGGATTTGTCTGTCTCTGAAGGGGTCTCGGTCTTTGTGATAATGCTGGTAATGCTCGGTGCTCCTTGGTGATAGCTGTGGAGCGTTCTGCGATAGCTGTGGGTGGTGACTTGAGATTGTGAACGTGGGGTATCTGGTGGTGGTCTCTAGAGAGGTGTGTTGTTACGCCGAGCGCTCCGGGTCCCTGCTCCTCCCCGGAGCGCTCGCGGCGTTTCTCTCTCTGCAGCGCCCCGGTCAGACCCGCTGTCCGGGAGCGCTGCACTGACACTGCCGGCGGGGATGCGATTCGCATAGCGGGACGCGCCCGCTCGGGAATCGCATCCCAAGTCACTCACCTGTCCTGGCCCCCGGCTGTCATGTCCTGGCGCGCGCGGCTCCGCTTCTTAGGGCGCGCGCGCGCCAGCGCTCTAATATTTAAGGGGCCAGTGCACCAATAATTTGTGCCTGGCCCAATCAGCCTAATTAGCTTCCACCTGCTCCCTGGCTATATTACCTCACTTCCCCTGCACTTCCCTGCCGGATCTTGTTGCCTTGTGCCAGTGAAAGCATTTAGTGTTGTCCAAAGCCTGTGTTCCAGACCTTTTGCTATTCCATTTGACTACGAACCTTGCCGCCTGCCCCGACCTTCTGCTACGTCTGACCTTGCCTCTGCCTAGTCCTTCTGTCCCACGCCTTCTCAGCAGTCAGCGAGGTTGAGCCGTTGCCGGTGGATACGACCTGGTTGCTACCGCCGCAGCAAGACCATCCCGCTTTGCGGCGGGCTCTGGTGAATACCAGTAGCATCTTAGAACCGGTCCACCGACACGGTCCACGCCAATCCCTCGCTGACACAGATGATCCACATCCAGCTAGCCAAATCGTGATAGTAGATCCGGCCATGGATCCCGCTGAGGTGCCGCTGCCGAGTCTCGCTGACCTATCCACGGTGGTCGCTCAGCAATCGCAGCAAATTGCCCAACAAGGACAGCAGCTGTCGCAGTTGACCGCCACGTTACAGCAACTTCTGCCACTACTACAGCAGCAACCATCTCCTCCGCAGCGACTGGCCGCTCCTAGCCTCCGCTTGTCCCTGCCGGACAAATTTGATGGGGACTCTAGACTCTGCCGTGGCTTTCTGTCTCAATGTTCCCTACATATGGAGATGTTGTCGGACCAATTTCCTACAGAACGGTCTAAGGTGGCGTTCGTAGTGAGTCTTCTTTCTGGAAAGGCCTTGTCTTGGGCCACACCGCTCTGGGACCGCAATGATCCTGCCACAGCCACAGTCCAGTCCTTCTTCGCTGAAGTCCGTAGTGTCTTCGAGGAACCAGCCCGAGCTTCTTCTGCCGAGACTGCCCTGCTGAACCTGGTCCAGGGTAATTCTTCTGTAGGCGAGTACGCCATCCAATTTCGTACTCTCGCTTCCGAATTATCTTGGAATAACGAGGCTCTCTGCGCGACCTTTAAAAAAGGCCTATCCAGTAACATTAAGGATGTGCTGGCCGCACGAGAGATTCCTGCCAACCTGCAAGAACTTATCCATTTGGCCACCCGCATTGACATGCGTTTTTCTGAGAGACACCAGGAGCTCCGCCAGGAAAAAGACCTTGATCTCTGGGCACCTCTCCCACAGTATCCTTTGCAATCTACGCCTGTGCCTCCCGCCGAGGAGGCTATGCGAGTGGATCGGTCTCGCCTGACCCAGGAAGAGAGGACTCGCCGTAGGGAAAAAAATCTTTGTCTGTACTGCGCCAGTATCGAACATTTCTTGGTGGATTGCCCTATTCGTCCTCCACGTCTGGGAAACGCACACACGCACGCACCCAGCTCACGTGGGTGTGGCATCTCTTGGTACGAAGTCTGTTTCTCCACGTCTCACGGTGCCCGTGCGGATTTCTCCTTCTGCCAACTCCTCCCTCTCAGCCGTGGCCTGCTTGGACTCTGGTGCCTCTGGGAATTTTATTCTGGATTCTTTGGTGAATCAGTTCTGCATCCCGGTGACCCGTCTCGTCAAGCCGCTGTACATTTCCTCGGTCAACGGAGTTAAATTGGACTGCACCGTGCGTTACCGCACAGAACCCCTCTTAATGTGCATTGGACCCCATCACGAAAAGATTGAATTGTTCGTCCTTCCCAACTGTACCTCTGAAGTCCTCCTCGGTCTGCCATGGCTCCAGCATCATTCTCCCACCCTTGACTGGACCACCGGGGAGATCAAGAATTGGGGCCCTGCTTGCCGCAAGAAATGCCTCACGTCTCCTCCCAGTCCCGTCAGGCAAGCCTCGGTGCCTCCTCCTACACCTGGTCTCCCCAAAGCCTATCAGGACTATGCTTTGCCTCCTCATAGCCCCTGTCCTGGTAACACTCTGCCCCGTGCCAAGCTTCACCCTCTGCCCTCCCTCCCCATTCCCACTCCTGCTGAACTGCCTGCATTTGATGAGGAAACCCTACAATCTCTCCCAGTGTCCTCGTCCCACGTGAAGCAATTGCCGGTCAAAAAAAGGGGGAGACCTAAGGGGGGGGTACTGTTACGCCGAGCGCAGCGCTCCGGGTCCCTGCTCCTCCCCGGAGCGCTCGCGGCGTTTCTCTCTCTGCAGCGCCCCGGTCAGACCCGCTGTCCGGGAGCGCTGCACTGACACTGCCGACGGGGATGCGATTCGCATAGCGGGACGCGCCCGCTCGCGAATCGCATCCCAAGTCACTCACCTGTCCCGGCCCCCGGCTGTCATGTCCTGGTGCGCGCGGCTCCGCTCCTTAGGGCGCGCGCGCGCCAGCTCTCTAAGATTTAAAGGGCCAGTGCACCAATAATTGGTGCCTGGCCCAATCAGCCTAATTAGCTTCCACCTGCTCCCTGGCTATATTACCTCACTTCCCCTGCACTTCCCTGCCGGATCTTATTGCTTTGTGCCAGTGAAAGTGTTTAGTGTTGTCCAAAGCCTGTGTTCCAGACCTTCTGCTATTCCATTTGACTACGAACCTTGCCGCCTGCCCCGACCTTCTGCTACGTCTGACCTTGCCTCTGCCTAGTCCTTCTGTCCCACGCCTTCTCAGCAGTCAGCGAGGTTGAGCCGTTGCCGGTGGATACGACCTGGTTGCTACCGCCGCAGCAAGACCATCCCGCTTTGCGGCGGGCTCTGGTGAATACCAGTAGCATCTTAGAACCGGTCCACCGACACGGTCCACGCCAATCCCTCGCTGACACAGAGGATCCACATCCAGCTAGCCAAATCGTGACATTTGTCAGGCAGTGTGAGAGTAATCAGACGCGTTTCGGACTATCGTAGTCCTTCCTCAGTGAGCACCGCCAGGACATCCCACCGCCACGGACAACGGGACCTCAACTCGCAGAGCCTCGCTCCACCTACCCACAGGACGGGTAAGCGGTACACAGTACCGAAGACTTTATTTTTACGGCCACCGAGTCACCAATTCATTTGCACTATTGCACAGCCGCCGCGCTGTGTATGCAGGAACCATCTAACTATACCTTCAGTAGAGACATTGTTATCTATACCCCTGAACCTACGGATTAAGTGATTTGTTATTTATCCCCACCACTGTACTTTATTTAAAAACGTCCGAGCCGTACCTCTGTTTTTCCTGCAACGGTGGGCCCCAGACTGGGGGTCTCCAGAGGTTGCAAGTACACATAAGTGGATCTGCCTCTAACCACCACTGAACTTTCAAACTGAGAGTGTGTTGTCATCTAATCACATATACTGTGTGTTTTATTTCACATCTTTTTATAAATTCATCTGTACCTTTTAATTATAACAGGTGGGAAGGAGTACAAGGGCCCTGCACTCTTACTCCACATTTCTACCTAACTGTTTAAATTGACTTAACAATTATTTTGTTTTTATTTGATTAATAAATGTGGTGTACCCTGGACATTTAGTACATCAATTTTATTCACACATCTATTGCAGTAGTTATTTCAGCAACACCTGATTCATTTTACAACATAGTAGACATACACACAACAGTCACCATTCATTTGCATTTACACTATACATATACACTATACATCTACCTCTCTATCTTTCCATACTTGATCACCAGCCTTGCATTTAATAAGCATCACACATCCTCTGAGTCATTCTCTAAGCCGCACTATCTATATTCGCATCCATCACTTTGCATCCATTCATCCATTCACCTCCCTGCATCATCTTTTATTCCAGCCACTTCACACCCTTTATTTCCCAGTCCTTGAGATCTCATCCACTACCATCACTACAAATCAGTTCTTGCTCTTTAGGTGGTTTATTAAACTCTTAAAACAGCATCATAATACGTATGGCTTTCTGTGACCCTGTGGTTTCCTGTGACCATACATTTTATGATGCTGTTTTGTGCTGGATTTCTCTATGTGTGTCCTCACAAGTTGCTGTTGCTCCACAGCTATTGATGCACTTCGTTCTTGCAAAGGGGGGAGCTGAGCTGATCTACACTAAATGGGGTCACATTGCGATCCCCAAATTACCGCAGCCACAAATTCATCCTGGATGGAATTATTAAGTTTCACATGTTGTAGTCACAGCCATTTGTGGTTTGCAGCTCAATCTCATTTACTCACATTAGCCGACATGCAGCACAATTCAGGGGCCGCAACATAGTGATCTTTGGTCACGCAATCTGGAGGCCCCATTTTTTATTTTTGCCCAGAGCCACACTTAGTCTAAAACCGGCCCTGAAAGTGTGAATAGGGAGCAGATGTCTTAAATGTGGTGTTATTGCTCTCACACTCTCTAATACTGGTCATTGGAAGTTCAACATGGCACCTAATGGCAAAGAACTCTCAGAGGGTCTGAAAAAAAGTTTTTTTTGCGCTACATAAATATGGCCTAGGTTATATGAAGATTGCCAAGACCCTGAAACTGAGCTGCAGCACAGTTGGCAAGACCAGCGTCACATCCAGAGGTTGTCTTTGGGAAATAGACATATCAGAGCTGCCAGCATTGTTGCAGTAGTTGAAAGGGTGAGGGTTCGGCCTGTCTTGGCTTAGATTATAAATTGCACACTGCATCAAATTGGTCTGCTCTTGAATATGATGTACAATAAAGCCTGCAAACAGTATGCTGAAGACAAGCAGATTAAGGACATTAATTACTGGAACCATTGTCCAAAATTAATTTATTTGGTTCAAATGGTGTTAATTGTGTGTGGCAGCAACCAGGTAAGGAGTATAAAGACAAGTGTGTCTTGTCTACAGTCATGCATGGTGGTGGGAGTGTCATGGTCTGGGTCTGCTTGAGTGCTGCTGCCACTGGGGAGCTACAGCTCATTGAGGGAACCATAAATGTCAACATGTACTGTGACACACTGAAGCAGAGCATAATCCCCTCCTTTTGGACACTGGGCCACAGGGCAATATTCAAACAGGATAACAACCCCAAACACATCTTCAAGACCACTACCTTGCTAAAGAAGCTGAGGGTATAGGTGATGGACTGATCAAACATGTCTTCAGCTCTACACCCTATTAAACATCTGTGGGACATCCTTAAATGAAAGGTGGGGGAGCGCAAGGTCAATAACATCCACCAGCTCCGTGATGTTGTTCATGGAGAATTGGAAGAGGACTCCAGTGGCAAAATGTGAAGCTCTGGTGAACTCCATGCCCAAGAGGCTTCAAGCAGTGCTGGAAAATAATGGTGGCCACACAAAATATTGACTTTTTGGGACCAATTTAGACATTTTCACTTAGGGGTGTACTCATTTTTGTTTCCAAGGTTTAGACATGGCTGTGTGCTGAGCAACATTAACCTCTTCAGGACATGGGCGTATGGATACGCCCTGCATTCCGAGTCCTTAAGGACCGAGGGCGTATCCATATGCCCGTGGGAATTCCGGCCCCCACCGCTAGCCGGTTGGGGACCGGAGCCGGATGCCTGCTGAAATCGTTCAGCAGGCATCCCGGCATATCGCCCAGGGGGGTCATTATGCCCCCCCATGTCGGCGATTGCCGCAGATCGCTGGACAATTCAGTCCAGCGATCTACGGCGATTCCGGGTCAATGGGGTCTCCAGTGACCCGGAATTACTGGCTGATCGGGCCGTCTCTGACGGCCCCGAACTGCCAGAGCCTGCAGGGGTGAGGTGGCACTGGTGCCACCTCACGATCGCCCTGATTCGTCGGCCGGATTACCGGCGCCTGCTGCGGGTGTCACTCCCGCAACCCGCTCCGCCCCTCTTCCGGAGGACGTGAGCGGGTGCGGGACGTGCACCCCGGGTGCTGGGGACCCCGATCCCCGGCGTGAATGTTGGGATCGGGGCCCCAGGAGGAGCAGCGGCGGCGGCGACGAGGAACTGACCTGCGCGGCGTGGATCGTTGGAGGTGAGTGACAGCCTCCTGCTGTTGCTTAGCAACAGCTCCCAGCATGCAAAAAGGGCATGCTGGGAGCTGTAGTTATGCAACAGCAGGAGGCAGACCACCACAACTCCCAGCATTCCCTTATGGGCATGCTGGGACTTATGGTTTTGCAACAGCTGGAGGCACATTTTTTCTATGGAAAAGTATACCTTCAGCTGTTGTATAACTACAACTCCCAGCTTGCACAAACAGCTAAAATGCATGCTGGGAGTTGTAGTGGTGCATCTGCTGGTTGCATAACTACAACTCCCAGCATGCCCGTTGGCTGTCGGTGACTGCTGAGAGTTGTAGTTTTGCAACAGCTTAAGGCACACTGGTTGTGAAACTTAGAGTTTTTTTTTTTACCTAACTCAGTGTTTCACGACCGGTGTGCCTCCAGCTGTTGCAAACTCCAACTCTCAGCAGCCAATGTACACCATGCACCGTACATGCTGGGAGTTGTAGTTTTGCAAGAGCTGGAGGCACACTGGTTGTGAAACACCGAGTTAGGTCACAAACTCAGTGATACATAACCAGTGTGCCTACAGCTGTTGCAAAACTAAAACTCTCAGCATGTACAGTCCGTCAGCGCATGCTGGGAGTTGTAGTTTTGCAACAGCTGGATGTCCCCCCTTCCTCCCCAATGTGAACGTACAGGGTACACTCACATGGGCAGAGGTTTGCAGCAAGTATCTGGCTGCAAGTTTGAGCTGCGGCAAATTTTCTGCCGCAGCTCAAACTGCCAGCGAGAAACTACTGTGAACCCCCACCCGTGCGACTGTACCCTAAAAACACTACACTAACACAAAATAAAAAGTAAAAAACACTACATATACACATACCCCTACACAGCCCCCCTCCCCAATAAAAATGATTGCAAACAGCTGGAGGCACCCTGTCACTTTGGAGCCCTGTCGTATTTCAAGGCAACAGTTAAGAGTCACATATGGGGTATCGCTGTACTTGGGAGAAATTGTGTTACAAATTTTGGGGGGTATTTTCTGCTTTTACCCTTTTTAAAAATGTAAAATTTTTGGGAAAACAAGCATTTTAGGTAAAAAATAAATTTTTTTTTTTTTTTTACATATGCAAAAGTCGTGAAACACCTGTGGGGTATAAAGGTTCACTTAACCCCTTGTTACGTTCCCTGAGGGGGTCTAGTTTCCAAAATGGTATGCCATGTGGTTTTTTTTTTTGCTGTCCTGGCACCATAGGGGCTTCCTAAATGCGGCATGCCCCCAGAGCAAAATTTGCTTTCAAAAAGCCAAATGTGACTCCTTCTCTTCCGAGACCTGTAGTGCGCCACCAGAGCACTTTTCACCCCCATATGGGGTGTTTTCTGAATCGGGAGAAATTGGGCTTCAAATTTTGGGGGGTATTTTCTGCTATTACCCTTTTTAAAAATGTAAAATTTTTGGGAAAGCAAGCATTTTAGGTAAAAATTATTATTTTTTTTTTTACATTTGCAAAAGTCATGAAACACCTGTGAGGTATAAAGGTTCACTTTATCCCATGTTACATTCCCCGAGGGGTCTAGATTCCAAAATGGTATGCCATGTGTTTTTTTTTTGCTGTTCTGGCACCATAAGGGCTTCCTAAATGCAACATGCCCCCCAAAAACCATTTCAGAAAAACGTACTCTCCAAAATCCCCTTGTCGCTCCTTCCCTTCTGAGCCCTCTAAAAAACAAAACAGAAAAAAAAACACCAAAGTCCATAATTGCGTATTTTTGGTCACTTCATATACCAGAAAAAGTTAATAAAAAGTGATAAAAAAAAAAGCAAACACAAATAGTACTTATAAAAACTACACGGCACAAAAAATTAGCCCTCATATAGCCGTATATGTAAACTTAAATAGTTAGGAGGTGTCAGAAGAGAACAATTTTAAGCATACTAATTATCGTACAAAAAGTTATAGTAGTAAAGCAAGTAAAATAAAACAAAACCTTTATAAGGCTGGGTTCACACCACGCTTTGTTAATACAGGGAAAAAATAGTGAAAAAAAAGTTTATAAAATTGAATTACACCTTCCCTATTAAAAGTTTGAATCATCTCCTCTTTTCCTATTTTTAAATAAAATAATGTGAACAAAAATAAACATGTG
The DNA here is from genome assembly GCF_029499605.1 of Hyla sarda. Classification (NCBI taxonomy): domain Eukaryota; kingdom Metazoa; phylum Chordata; class Amphibia; order Anura; family Hylidae; genus Hyla; species Hyla sarda. The sequence goes on along the minus strand of NC_079194.1, from coordinate 143,012,698 downwards.
GTTTTTTGATCAAAAAGTCTACAGTGCAGATTCATACATCCCCCGTATACAGAGGAAAAAAGAAAATTATAGGGGTCAGAAGAGGATAATTTTAAGCATACAAATTTTTGAACAAAAAAAAAGTTATATATTTTTTTAAAGTAGTAAAATAAAAAAAATATTAAAATTTGTTTTTGTAATCATATGGACCGACAGAATAAAAATAGTGTAATATTTTACTAAAAAGTGCACTGTATACAAACAGAAGCACCCAAAAAAAAATAATTTTTCAATTCAATCCCCAAAAATTATTTATTTTGGGGTTTAGACATAGATTTTGTGGGGAAAATATTGATGTCATTACAAAGTAAAATTGGTGGTGCAAAGAAAACCCTCATATGGGTCTGTAGGTGTAAAACTGGAAGCATTATGATCAGGGGTGTCGATAGGTGGGCTAACAGGGATATAGCCCCGGGTGTCCAGCTAACATCCCCGGGTCTGCTGCCAGTCTTATTTTTTCATTAATTAATCCCTTAGCGACACATGACGAACCTGGTCCATCTTGGTGTCGCTCAGGGTGTATGGAGCGGGCTCCTGACTTGAGCCCGCTCCATACCCGGCTGGCCCCAGCTGATTTCAGTGGTTGGGGGCTGCCGCTAATAGCTGACATGCGTCGATTGCCGCGGGCGGCTATCGTTTAGATCGCCGCTGTCAAAGCTGACAGCAGTGTCTAAAGGGACCTTTAATCTGTCCCTGGTGGGCTAGAGGAGTGTATTGGGTGGGGGTGGGGACCAATCCACTGCGGAGGTAGCCGGAGGGCTTACCTCTCCTGTAGTTCGGTCCGTGGCTCTGCATTTGAGAGAGCCTGGCTGGACCAGGCTTTACCAAATAAGCATAGAGCACACAGATCAATGTAGTTCTGTGAAACTACATTGATCTGTATGAGGAATCTAATGATTCAATAAAGTGTAAAAAATCTAATGATTTAATAAAGTGTAAAAAAAAAAAAAAAAATGTTTAAATACCCATTAACCCGTTCCTTATTAAAAGTTTGAATCACCCCCTTTTCCTACTTTTCCATATAAAAAAAACACGTAAGCAAAATAAAAATGAACTTTTTAAGTATAGCCACATGCGTAATTGTTCGAACTAACATAATCTAACATTATTTGGTGTAAATGTAAAAAAATACTAAACCCCAGAATTGCGTTTTTTGCTCGTCACATTCTAGAAAAAACTATTAAAAATCGATTGAAAAGTCAGATCAATACCGATATGGTAACGATAAAAACAACAGATTATGGTGCAAAGAATAAGCTCATACAGCTCAGTATACGAAAAAATAAAAAAGTTATAGGGGTCAGAAGAGGACAATTTTATGCATAATAATTTTCATACAAAAAGTTATAATTTTTTTAAAGTAGTAAAATAAAGCAAAACCTATATAAATATGGTATTGTTTTAATCATATGGACCTACAGAATAAAGATAAGGTGTCATTTTTACTGAATAGTGTAAAATCGGAAGACCCAAAAGTTTCAAAATGGCTTTTTTTTCTCAATTTTGCCCCACAAATATTTTTTTTGCTTGTTTCACTGTAAATTTGGTAGTAAATGAGCGATGACTTACAAAGTATAATTTGTGGCGCAAAAAACAAGCCCTCATATGGATTGGTAGGTTGAAAAATGGAAGTGTTATCGCTATTAGAAGGTGAAGAGGAAAAAACAAAAGTGCAAAAATGAAAAATTCCTTCTTCCTGGAAAGTGTCAACAGCGCAAGGCGGTGTTCCACAACCAGTGTGCCTCCAGTTGTTGCAAAACTACAACTCCCAGCATGCCAAAGGCTGTCTGGGCATGCTGAGAGTTGCAGTTTTTCCACAGATTAAGGTACATTGGTTGAGGAACACTGCCTTAGCTGGGAGCTGCTCCCCCTCTATAATAAAGATGGTGGTGAGGAGGTACAGGTACGCCCTGGTGCGTTAAGTCTTAGATGGAAAAGACGTACCTCTACCTCCTCACTGCCATCTCTACTATAGAGAGGGAGCAGTTCCCAGTCATTGCTGTGCGCCTATATGTTCTACGACAGTGGTCGACAACCAGTGTGCCTTCAGCCAAAGGCTGTTTGGGCATGCTAAGAGTTGTAGTTCTGGAACAGCTTGAGCTACATTGGTTGGGGAACACTGCCTTAGCTGGGAGCTGCTCCCTCCCTATAGTAAAGATGGCGGTGAGGATGTACATGTACGCCTTTTCCATCTAAGACAACGCACCAGGACGTACCTGTACCTCCTCACCGCCATGTTTATTATAGAGGGGGAGCAGCTCCCAGCTAAGGCAGTGTTCCCCAACCAATGTACCTTTAGCTGTTGCAAAACTACAGGCTTTCAAGGTATAGTGTTACTAGTCAGTGGTAATGGTGGTGGTCATGGTATGGCGGAAAAATTTGTCCCTACTGGTAAAAAATATTAACATTATGTTGGTGATATGTATAATGATAATAATCCTTTCTGCATACTGGAATTATTGGTAATGGTCTCCATATACAGTATTTGGTCAGTAACAGTATGGTGATAGTATGTATGTGATGATATTTCTTCTTGTATACTGGTATTATTGGTAATATTGGTCTCAGTATACAGCATTTGGTCAGTAACAATATGGCAGTAATATGTATGTGATGATATTCCTCCTTGTATACTGGTATTATTGGTAAAATTGGTGTCAGTATACAGGATTTGGTCCGTAACAGTATGGCGGTAATATGTATAGTGATAATATTCCTCCTTGTATACTGGTATTATTGGTAAAATTGGTGTCAGTATACAGGATTTGGTCCGTAACAGTATGGCGGTAATATGTATAGTGATAATATTCCTCCTTGTATACTGGTATTATTGGTAATATTGTTCTCAGTATACAGGATTTGGTCAGTAACAGTATGATGGTAATATATATAGTGATAATATTCCTCCTTGTATACTGGTATTATTGGTAATATTGTTCTCAGTATACAGGATTTGGTCAGTAACAGTATGATGGTAATATGTATAGTGATAATATTCCTCCTTGTATACTGGTATTATTGGTAATATTGTTCTCAGTATACAGGATTTGGTCAGTAACAGTATGATGGTAATATGTATAGTGATAATATTCCTCCTTGTATACTGGTATTATTGGTAATATTGTTCTCAGTATACAGGATTTGGTCAGTAACAGTATGATGGTAATATGTATAGTGATAATATTCCTCCTTGTATACTGGTATTATTGGTAATATTGTTCTCAGTATACAGGATTTGGTCAGTAACAGTATGATGGTAATATGTATAGTGATAATATTCCTCCTTGTATACTGGTATTATTGGTAATATTGTTCTCAGTATACAGGATTTGGTCAGTAACAGTATGATGGTGGTAGTAGTGTGATTGCACAGTTGCCAGTGGTGGGACCCCCAGCGATCAAACACTTGTTTTTCACCGGACCACCCCTTTAACGCAGTGTGGACATAGGCAACCATGGATACAACTGTGATTCCCCACCCCAAACCCCGGCTACCTCCTCATCCCTGCACCCCAACATCCCCCCAATCATGTACCCAGACATGGCCAGACGCTGCTATACTGCTCCACAGTTGGGGGAAGGGGTGAGATGATGTGATGACGGACAGGGTATCCATGCTAGACGCTGCTGTAGGGGGCGCCTTATCACAGCCATAAACCAGTCAGAACTTTAGGGAAGAGCGGCGCTAAGTCACGTGCTTCTCCATGGAGACGCCGATGTCGTCAACTGTTTAACTTAACAACCATGGCGGAGACTGATGGGGAGAGCGTGAGGACTGAGTCCCAGGCCGGCGAGGAGTTGTACCTGTCCGAGCTGAGCCCAGAGCAGCTGCGGGCACTTATCCGGGACACCAGGTACCGCAGCTCCGTATGTAATCCTCCATGCCTGCCCTGCATGTATAACGTCCTGTCATGCTCCCCTTCCCTAGATAGAGTGCCAGTGCCATACTGCTGGGCTCCCTTCTAACCCCTCCGTATACCGCTGTTTTCTTGTAGCAATGCCGTTTCCACACTCAAAGCTGAGACGGAGATGTTTGAGAAGTTCTACAAACGACTGGATCCGAAGGAGCTGACCCCGGCTGCCCCCTCCGAAGCTTCAGGGTCTCATCAGGACTTCATCCAGGTACAGTGCTCCCCTCCAGCACCAGCTTCACTATACTAGTGCATTATATGCAGAATATCCATGTGTAGGGCACAGCGCCCCCTATAGAATCACATCTCATGTAAATGTGGCTGCAGAGTACCCTCTTCTGTCCTTGGTGCAGCAGTATATCCATGTGTAGGGCACAGCGCCCCCTATAGAATCACATCTCATGTAAATGTGGCTGCAGTGTACCCCCTTCTGTCCTTGGTACAGCAGTATATCCATGTGTAGGGCACAGCGCCCCCTATAGAATCAAACATCTCATGTAAATGTGGCTGCAGTGTACCCTCTTCTGTCCTTGGTACAGCAGTATATCCATGTGTAGGGCACAGCGCCCCCTATAGAATCACATCTCATGTAAATGTGGCTGCAGTGTACCCTCTTCTGTCCTTGGTACAGCAGTATATCCATGTGTAGGGCACAGCGCCCCCCTATAGAATCAAACATCTCATGTAAATGTGGCTGCAGTGTACCCTCTTCTGTCCTTGGTACAGCAGTATATCCATGTGTAGGGCACAGCGCCCCCTATAGAATCACATCTCATGTAAATGTGGCTGCAGTGTACCCTCTTCTGTCCTTAGTACAGCAGTATATCCATGTGTAGGGCACAGCGCCCCCTATAGAATCACATCTCATGTAAATGTGGCTGCAGTGTACCCTCTTCTGTCCTTGGTGCAGCAGTATATCCATGTGTAGGGCACAGCGCCCCCTATAGAATCACATCTCAAATACATGTGGCTGCAGTGTACCCTCTTCTGTCCTTGGTGCAGCAGTATATCCATGTGTAGGGCACAGCGCCCCCTATAGAATCACATCTCATGTAAATGTGGCTGCAGTGTACCCTCTTCTGTCCTTAGTACAGCAGTATATCCATGTGTAGGGCACAGCACCCCCTATAGAATCACACATCTCATGTAAATGTGGCTGCAGAGTACCCTCTTCTGTCCTTGGTACAGCAGTATATCCATGTGTAGGGCACAGCGCCCCCTATAGAATCACACATCTCATGTAAATGTGGCTGCAGTGTACCCTCTTCTGTCCTTGGTGCAGCAGTATATCAATGTGTAGGGCACAGCGCCCCCTATAGAATCACACATCTCATGTAAATGTGGCTGCAGAGTACCCTCTTCTGTCCTTAGTACAGCAGTATATCCATGTGTAGGGCACTGCGCCCCCTATAGAATCACATCTCATGTAAATGTAGCTGCAGTGTACCCTCTTCTGTCCTTGGTACAGCAGTATATCCATTTGTAGGGCACAGCGCCCCCTATAGAATCACATCTCATGTAAATGTAGCTGCAGTGTACCCTCTTCTGTCCTTGGTACAACAGTATATCCATGTGTAGGGCACAGCGCCCCCTATAGAATCACACATCTCCTGTAAATGTGGCTGCAGTGTACCCCCTTCTGTCCTTGGTACAGCAGTATATCCATGTGTAGGGCACAGCGCCCCCCTATAGAATCACATCTCATATAAATGTGGCTGCTGTATACCCTCTTCTGTCCTTGGTACAGCAGTATATCCATGTGTAGGGCACAGTGCCCCCTATAGAATCACACATCTAAGTGTAGTTGCTGGGTGTACCCTGTACTGTCCTTGGTGCAGCAGTATATCCATGTGTAGGGCGCAGCGCCCCCTAGAGAATCACACATCTAAGTGTAGTTGCTGGGTGTACCCTGTACTGTCCTTGGTGCAGCAGTATATCCATGTGTAGGGCGCAGCGCCCCCTAGAGAATCACACATCTAAGTGTAGTTGCTGGGTGTACCCTGTACTGTCCTTGGTGCAGCAGTATATCCATGTGTAGGGCGCAGCGCCCCCTATAGAATCACTTCTCATATAAATGTGGCTGCAGTGTACCCTCTTCTGTCCTGTGCAGCAGTATAGTCATGTGTAGGGCACAGCGCCCCCTATAGAATCTCTTCTCATATAAATGTGGCTGCAGTGTACCCTCTTCTGTCCTGTGCAGCAGTATAGTCATGTGTAGGGCACAGCTGCGCCGTCTATAGAATTACACATCTCATATAAGTGTGGCTACATAGTGTACCCTCTACTGTCCTTTGAGCAGCAGTATATCCATGTGTAAGGTGCAGCGCCCCCTATAGAATCACACATCTTATGTATTTTAGTCACTGCCAGAGCATTCTGCATTGAAGGTGCTTATCCATGTGCATAGGCAGACCTTAGGCCTCCTATAGACTCTCACATCTTTCCCCTGTTTATATAATGCTGCAGTGTTTACCTTGCATTATACTTTTACAGCTATATACAGTTGTGCTTAAAAGTTTGAATTCCCTGGATGAAGTAAAATTTTGGCATTAATTTAAAAATATGACTGATCATGCAAAAAATAAATCCCTTGGGGAGATTTATCAAGACATGTCCCGATGAAAAGTTTCTGAGTTGCTCATAGCAACCAATCAGATTGCTTCTTTCATTTTTGAAAAGGCCTTTGAAAAATGAAAGAAGCCATCTGATTGGTTGCAATGTGTAACTTTTCTTCTGGACAGGTTTTGATAAATCTCCCCCCCCCCCCCTGTCTTTTATTAAAGGATAGCGATGCTATAGAGCCATTTATTATTACATAGTTGTTTTTAAATTGTAATGATGCTAGAAGTCACCCGAATGGCTTTGATCAAAAGTATACATACCCTTGAATGTTTGGCCTTGTATTTCAGCATTCCTCCGAAAACAAGATGCTGATGTATACTTTAATATGAACAGTGGACCGCATACATTTCTATGTGCGAACGAGTCACTAGATGACTCCATTTGGCCATAGAAATCCGCAGGGTCAGCTATTTCCATATACCGTTTTCAGCGGGATGCTGATGGATACGATGGGTGCACCAATGAAGCATGAACCTATCTTACAGACACACAAGGTGACACACACATTAAAATAGCAATTAAAGGGGTACTCTAGTGGAAAATATCTACGTCCTGCGCTGGCTCCCGCGATATAACGCGGGGTCACACGGTGACCCTGCATCATATCGGGTCGGTCCCGACGGCCATCAATGGCCAGGACTCACGGCTAATACAGGACATCACCGATCGTGGTGATGCCCGGTAATAACCCTTCAGACAGGGCGATCAAAGATGATCGCCGCATCTGAAGTGAAACCGAAAGCATCCCGGCAGCTCAGTCGGGCTGTTCGGGTCTACCGTGATAAAATTGCCCCAAATTGTCCCGAACAGCTTGCAGGACAGCAGGAGGACCCCTACCTGCCTCTTCGCTGTCCGATCGCCAAATGACTGCTCCGTGCCTGAGATCCAGGCAGGAACTATTGCATAGCAGTGAACAGTATAAGAGATCAGTGTGTGCAATGTTATAGCCCCCTATGGGGCTATAACATTGGAAAATTATTCACTTTTTTTTTTTTTTGCAAAGTCAAAAATTGCGTATTTTTTGATAATTTTTATACCATTAAAAAATGAATAAAAAGCGATCAAAAAGTCTGATCAAAACAAAAATTGTTTCGATAAGAAGTTCAGATTACGGCACAACAAATGAGCCCTCATACATTCCCATATGCGAAAAAATAAAAAAGTTATAGGGGTCAGAAGAGGACCTTTTTAAATGTATAAATTTTCCTGCATGTAGCTATGATTTTTTTTCCAGAAGTACAACAAAATCAAACCTATATAAGTAGGGTATAATTTTAATCGTATAGACCTACAGAATAAAGATATGTCATTTTTACTGAAAAATACACTGCGTAGAAACGGAAGCCCCCAAAATTTACAAAATGGCGTTTTTTCTTACATTTTTTCGCACAATGATTTTTTTCTCCGTTTCACCGTGGATTTTTGGGTAAAATGACTAATGTCACTGCAAAGTAGAATTGGTGGTGCAAAAAATAAGCCATAATATGGATTTTTAGGTGGAAAATTGAAAGGGTTATGATTTTTAAAAGGTAAGGAGGAAAAACGAAAATGCAAAAACGGAAAAATGCTGAGCCCTTAAGGGGTTAAAGGTTAATTTCCCACACCTGTGGCATAAATTGCAATAAGTGTATGTGCATAAAAATTCGATGAGTTTGTTAGCTCTCACATGGATGTACTGAGCAGGCTAGATACTGAGCCATGGGGAGCAGAAAAGAACTGTCACCTGCGTAACAAGGTATTGAAACTTTATAAATTTGGAAAAGTATGTACATGATATCCAAAGCCTTACAAATACTATTCAGTACTGTTCAATCACTTAAGGGGAAAATTCAGGGATCTCTTGACTCCAGCGTCAGGTCAGGTAGATCAAAAAAGATTTCACCGCAACTCCCCACAGAAAACCTCAGTAGAAATGCAGGCTGCTCTGGAACAAGAGGCTGTGGTTGTTTCGAGCAGCACAATACAAAGTCCTTGTTACTGTCCAGGTGTACCCCATACTGTCCTCAGTGTAGCAGTATACCCATGTGCAGAAATAGAGCCTGGACCTTTTGATTTACTTCTCCTTTATGTGCAGATGCGCAGTCGCCGTCGTTCTAAGTCACGTAGCACCATCTCTGAGCGTCTCCTGACCCTGAGTGTGGATCAAAAGTGTGAGCTGGTGCAGCGGGAGCTGGAGGAAACCAGTGAGAAGGTGCAGAGAGACAGTGACAACACGGAGCACATTCTTCAAAGCTACAAGGTAACTGAGGCATACTTCTATGAAGGGTCACCACAGGCATTGAGCCTTCTCCTATAATGCTGCATAGAGGCGTAGCTAAAGTCTTGTGGGCCCTGGTGCTAGGACCTCCACCCCCTCAGCATGTCACCATCCATCCATGCACCCCTCCCTTAGCATGTCCCCATCCTTCCATACTGTGCCCTACCCTCAGCATGTCCCCATTCTTTAATTTTTTGCACCCCCCTCAGCATGTCCCATCCATCCATCCATCCATACTGTTCCCTTCCCCAGCATGTCCCCATCTAATGTCTACAACTTTCCCAAATTTGGCATGTCACCATACATTCAATGTCCCCTTTCCCTTCAGTGTTTTAAAAACTCATACTGGTGGCACAGGTCCGAATGCAGAGCAGTATACTCTAGAGAAGGGGCAGGGCTTTCCTCTTAGGCTAGGTTCACACTGCGGAATCTCCGGGCAGAAAATTTCCGCCCGGAGATTCCGAGTGCGGCCAGACCATGCGGGCACTGCAGTCTCCAATAGACTGCAATGTGTTCTGCGAGTATTTCCGCCTGAAGAATGAGCAGCGCCATTCTTCAGGCAGAAATTTCCAAGCAGATTTTCCATTCACAAATTCCGAAGTGTGACTTTGTGAACGGAATCCCATTCACTACACTATACATTTTAGCAAGCGAAATTTCTGCCCTCAATTTCAAAGCGGAATTCTAGTGTGAACCTAGCCTTAGAGCACCTTGTGTGCCCTACCCCTCGTCCTCTCTACTCTCTTGGACTACTACACATATGTCAGGGGCAGACAGGTGTGGGGTGGAGCCGGAGCACGGGACGGGTATCGTAAACTTACATGGTGTGCTACAAAGGCTCTGCTTAGTTCAGTCTCATACACCCTTAGCTGCTACAGAATATCATACAAATCTCAGCTGTTGCAGAATCCAATATTGAACAAGAAGAAAAAAACGTGGTCTCAAAAAGCAGGAGGTGCTCAACCCCAAATGCAGTTGTGCATTTATAGTGGGGGAGCAGATCCTGCCCTTGTGGTCTGTTACTAGGGGCAATCCCCAGCATAAAATACATACAATGGAGGATTCCTACAGCAGACTACAAGTGCCATAATGGCATCCTACTCCAGATGAAAGGTGTGGATGTGTAACATATAGAGTAATACAGGAATTTAGGTGCACTACTGTGGTAGATGTAAACATTGACATATGGCTAACCCTCAAACTGATGTTAAAATTGAGACATTAGCCAGTATATCCTTATATGAAGGACACACCAGAGCCCGCACACCAATGCCAGGGTTTCTCAAGGGGCACGGGACCTAACACTAAACTTACCTGTGCCGTATGGGCAATACCAGGGGCAAGTGGGCAATTACAACAGCATTAGGCTGCTTTCACACTATGAAATTGTTCCGTTTATGAACTTCCGTCACCAGTTCCGTCACTATATCGGCGAAACCCGGCCGTTACAAAACCCCTGATGGCCGTGACTAAATCGCATTGCAGCCTATGGGGTTTTGTAACTGCCCGTTTGCACCCGTATATGCCCGTAATTCATTACGGGCGTTATACAGTGACGGGACATCGTGGCGGAAAAATTACTGCATGCAGGCAGTTACTGCGGGCAGTTACAAAACCCCATAGGCTGCAATGCGATTTAGTCACGGCCATCAGGGGTTTTGTAACGGCTGGGTTTCGCCGATATAGTGACGGAACTGGTGACGGAAGTTCCTAAACGGAACTATTTCATAGTGTGAAAGCAGCCTTAGATCCGACTAACAGCTTGCTCCCAGTTACCTCCAGTGTAGCTGGGCACACTTACAATGGGAGGAGGAAGGCAGGCTATAAGCCCCTCCCAAGTTGGCTAATGTGTTGACAGCCTCACAGGTGAACCTTAATGCTGCCTAGAAAGTGATCAAGATGCATTAAATGTGGAGTTTATACACCTCCAAGTATAATATTTGAATAAGAAGAAGAAAAGACGTGGTCTCAAAAAGCAGGAGGTGCTCAACCTACAATGCAGTGGTGCATTTATACTGGGGGAGCAGATCCTGCGCTTGTGGTCCGTTGCTAAGGGCGATCCCGAGCAATCCAATGTTGAAAGATTTGGGGTGGGGTTATGTCAGCCAGTAGTAGACAGATCTTCACTGACAGCAAGCAGAGATCTTCAAAATGGTAAGAGCTGGAAAACCAGAGACTCAAAAACCAGTCCTGACTAAACAGTAAAGCTGTGACTACCCCTGAGCTATACTGGTTATCAATCAGCTTTCCCAGGGACTGATACAAATAGGAATAAACAGGCGGCTGCAGATATTTGTGTTGTACCTATTATAATAATGAACCTCAGAATCATCACTGCTTCCCCTCTCCTCTGCTTATTCTGACCCATCTTTCTCTCTGATTGTTCAGGCCACCATTGAAGAGGCCGAGATCCGCAGCTCAGAAATTAAAAAGGTCAAGTATGAGTTTGAGCGAGACATCGGCAGAGCTTCAGTAAGCAATAAAAAGGGTGAAGTGGTGAACCCCGACAAGGTTCTCCGCTACATGGAAGAAAAGATGCTGGCAAGAGTAAGTCCCTGCATATATACTCTATGGTGGAAATTTATGAAAAACCTGTTAAGAGGAAAAGTTGCCCATAGCAACCAATCAGATTGCGTCTTTGATTTTTCAAAGGCCTTTTCAAAAATGAAAGAAGCGATCTGATTGGTTGCTATGGGCAACTCTGCAACTTTCCCTCTGGACAGGTTTTGATAAATCTCCCTCTATAAGCTGCAGGACAAGAAATGTTTATGCAATGTGATACAGTAATAAACACCACAGCAAGGAAAATGTGAGGCTATCATTTTAGGCTTCTCGTTTCAGTACCATCCTCTTCTATATACAAACTCCCCATTAGTATTGCGTTACACAGCAATAGTGCACCATATAATTTAAGGCCCCCTCTGTGCCCCCATAAAGTATTAAGCTCCCTATGTGACCTCATGCAGTAGTCATACACTGCATGCCCCATCTAGCAGTTATGCCCCCCTCTGTACCCCATATGGTAGTTAAAATGTACCTGTCCTAGAACAGAAAAATATATCCTTCTATATGTTACTCACTAGGTCATGCAGATAGTTTACATGTCTTTTTTTTTTTTTATGTTTCTGGCTTCTGAATTTGGCTCACAAATCTCTCTGTGTTGCTATGGAAGAAACAATGTAGGCAAGAGAAATCCCCTTCATATACACTCTCTACAAGCTGCAGGACTAGAAATATAAAGGCACACAAAACAGACATAATGTATTGGGAGGCAGGGTAGCATATGAAGAGGAACATATTACAAAAATAATATATTTTACTGATAAACATTACATAGATAATATTTCTGGAGGCTTGGTGGGTTATAGAGACATCTACAACATACTACAGTGATCCCTCAACATACGATGGTAATTCGTTCCAAATGAACCATCGTATGTTGAGGGAGCCGTGCAATAGTAATATAGAAAGTTATCGACGTGATGACGATGGAGAGCGATGGCCATGCAGCGGAGCTCGAAGAGGACGGTCCGGAACATCAGGGACAGGTGAGTGACACTCGCCGGACCACACCGGCAGCAGCTGAAGCAGTCTACACTGCCGGATAGCCATTTATGCGATGGCCCGACATATTAATGTATACATTGGGGAGCAAGGCAGAGAGACACACAACATTGATAATGTATTGTAGAACAGAGTGGAATATAAAAAGGCACACATGACAGATGATGTACCGGGTTGCGGGGTGGGATATGGAGAGGCATATACAGGCCGTAAATGTTGGCATCCCTGAAAATGAAGTATTTCTCACAGAAAAGGATTGCAGTAACACATGTTTTGCTATACACATGTTTATTCTCTTTGTGTGTATTGGAACTAAACCAAAAAAGGGAGGAAAAAAGCGAATTGGACATAATGTCACGCCAAACTCCAAAAATGCTCTGGGCAAAATTATTGGAACCCTTTCAAAATTTTGGATAAATAAGATTGTTTCTTGGCATGGCCTGGATGCCAAAGTGAGGGACGGCTGTGTTGTGAGCTCCCGCTAACCCCGCTCTGTAACCCTGCTTTTACTTACCCTGAGTGTCCGGTCTTCTCCTGGTGGGTCCCTCTGGAGTGGAGGAACACCTGGGGCTGTTTCTGGTCCAGTTCCGGAGGCTGTCGGTGGAGCGGCGGCTTCCTCCTCCTGCGGCCTGGGCTGTGGTGGGTCGTGCTGCGGAGCTTTGGTGGGGATCCTTCTCCTGGTCCCGGACTATCTGTGCTGTCGGGCAGTGTGGTCTTCTCTGGCGCACAGCTCCCTGTCTTCTCAGCCCTCTCTGGCTGTGAACGCCACATCGGGCATTGCAAATGGCTTCCAAATGTGGGTCTGGTTGCTGTGGAGACTCCTGCTGTGGAGTGCGGCCTTTGCTGGATCCCTTGCAGCAGCACGGACCCTGCCTCTCCTTTGCTGCTCCCTGGGGAGCTGAAGATTTGTGCATGCTGGCACCCTGAAGAGCATTGCTGGAGTCCTGGCCTCATCCCTCCTAGGGGGAGACATCTTGCCTGGGACTTGTGGTGCAGTGCTTGCTCAGTGGATATATCTGCAGTGCTGTTGTGTTCCTTGATCAGTGGACTGTGTGGCTAGTGACTTTCTGCCTGCTCTTAGTGAGGCCCTGTCTGCCATGGAGGGCTCTCATGGTAATAAACGGAATAAGAAATCCAAACTGAATGCCGAGGCCTCTCGGCCGATCTCTGATGAGTATTCCTCTTCTGATGATGGGTCCTCTTGCTCTAGTGGCCCCTCTCAAAGAAATCCTGGGTGCTCAGACCCCGCTTGCTTCTAGAGTCTCTAAGTAGGCGGTGAAAATGCTGAGCCAGTTCTCCAGGGCTCCGGACTGTCCTGGGGGTAATGCTCCTGATACTCCGCTGTCGATTTTTGAAGGGTCTCTGACACCTTGCATTCCCTGCCGGAGCTAGTAGACTTCCTGCAGCTTCAGGTTACAGGGGTACTTAACCGCATTGATGACATGGAAAACCGTCTGAAGCGCAATAACATCCGCCTCGTGGGCCTCTCCGAGAAGGTAGAAGGGAATGATCCTGTGTTGTTCCTTGAAATGTGGCTGAAGGAGATTCTCCCTGTGGATACCTTTTTTCTCCCTATTTCTCGGTTGAGCGAGCGCATCGATTTCCGGCTCGGTGTCCCTCACCTGGTGGCCCTCCACGTCCCTTCCTTGCCAAACTTTTGCACTTCAAGGACAGAGATGCTATTCTCCAAACTGTACGTATTAAGGGAGAAGTCATTTGTGATGGAAGCAGAGTATCCTTTTATCTGGGCTTTTCTGTGGAGCTTCGCAAGCAGCGGGTGCAGTTCATGGAGGTCCGGGCGAAGCTATGTGCCAAGGGTTACTGCTACTCGATGTTGTATCTGGCTGGCCTGAGAGTAGTGGATGGAGCATCTGCCAAGTTCTTCACTTCTCCGACTGAAGCTCTTCACTGGGTGGATGCGGCCCCCCTTGTTAGGCCTCTGGATTGAACTATCCTGAACTTCATTGCTAAAGACTGTTCCCCATGATTGTCTTTAGATAGAGATTAGGGAGGTAGTTTTTTTCAGAAGGTAAGAGACATTTCTGTTATGCCGAACGCTCTGGGTCCCTGCTCCTCCCCGGAGCGCTCGCGGCGTTCCTCTCTCTGCAGTGCCCCGGTCAGACCCGCTGACCGGGAGCGCTGCACTGACACTGCCGGCGGGGATGCGATTCGCATAGCGGGGCGCGCCCGCTCCCGAATCGCATCCCAAGTCACTCACCTGTCCCGGCCCCCGGCTGTCATGTCCTGGCGCGCGCGGCTCCGCTCCTTAGGGCGCGCGCGCGCCAGCTCTCTAAGATTTAAAGGGCCAGTGCACCAATGATTGGTGCCTGGCCCAATCAGCCTAATTAGCTTCCACCTGCTCCCTGTGTATATTACCTCACTTCCCCTGCACTTCCTTGCCGGATCTTGTTGCCTTGTGCCAGTGAAAGCGTTTAGTGTTGTCCAAAGCCTGTGTTCCAGATCTTCTGCTATTCCTATTTGACTACGAACCTTGCCGCCTGCCCCGACCTTCTGCTACGTCTGACCTTGCCTCTGCCTAGTCCTTCTGTCCCAAGCCTTCTCAGCACTCAGCGAGGTTGAGCCACTGCCGGTGGATACGACCTGGTTGCTACCGCCGCAGCAAGACCATCCCGCTTTGCGGCGGGCTCTGGTGAATACCAGTAGCAACTTAGAACCGGTCCACCGACACGGTCCACGCCAATCCCTCGCTGACACAGATGATCCACATCCAGCCTGCCGAATCGTAACAGTATATCCGGCCATGGATCCCGCTGAGGTGCCGCTGCCAAGTCTCGCTGACCTATCCACGGTGGTCGCTCAGCAATCTCGGCAAATCGCCCAACAAGGACCGCAGCTGTCGCAGTTGACCGCCACGTTACAGCAACTTCTGCCACTGCTACAGCAGCAACCATCTCCTCCGCCAGCTACTGCACCACCTCCGCAGCGAGTGGCCGCTCCTAGCCTCCGCTTGTCCCTGCCGGACAAATTTGATGGGGACTCTAGACTCTGCCGTGGCTTTCTGTCTCAATGTTCCCTACATATGGAGATGTTGTCGGACCAATTTCCTACAGAACGGTCTAAGGTGGCGTTCGTCTGGAAAGGCCTTGTCTTGGGCCACACCGCTCTGGGATCGCAATGATCCTGCCACAGCTACAGTCCAGTCCTTCTTCACTGAAGTCCGTAGTGTCTTCGAGGAACCAGCCCGAGCTTCTTCTGCCGAGACTGCCCTGCTGAACCTGGTCCAGGGTAATTCTTCAGTAGGCGAGTACGCCATCCAATTTCGTACTCTCGCTTCCGAATTATCTTGGAATAATGAGGCTCTCTGCGCGACCTTTAAAAAAGGCCTATCCAGTAACATCAAGGATGTGCTGGCCGCACGAGAGATTCCTGCCAACCTGCAAGAACTTATCCATTTGGCCACCCGCATTGACATGCGTTTTTCTGAGAGACACCAGGAGCTCCGCCAGGAAAAAGACCTTGCTCTCTGGGCACCTCTCTCACAGTATCCTTTGCAACCTACCCCTGTGCCTCCCGCCGAGGAGGCTATGCAAGTGGATCGGTCTCGCCTGACCCATGAAGAGAGGACTCGCCGTAGGGATAAAAATTTATGTCTGTACTGCGCCAGTACCGAAAATTTTTTGGTGGATTGCCCTATTCGTCCTCCACGTCTGGGAAACGCACGCACCCAGCTCACGTGGGTGTGGCGTCTCTTGGTACAAAGTCTGCTTCTCCACGTCTCACTGTGCCCGTGCGGATTTCTCCTTCTGCCAACTCCTCCTTCTCAGCCGTGGCCTGCTTGGACTCTGGTGCTTCTGGAAATTTTATTCTGGACTCTTTGGTGAATAAGTTCTGCATCCCGGTGACCCGTCTCGTCAAGCCGCTCTACATTTCTTCGGTCAACGGAGTGAAGTTGGACTGTACTGTGCGTTACCGCACAGAACCCCTCTTAATGTGCATTGGATCCCATCACGAAAGATTGAATTGTTCGTCCTTCCCAACTGTACCTCTGAAGTCCTCCTCGGTCTGCCATGGCTCCAGCATCATGCTCCCACCCTTGACTGGACCACCGGGGAGATCAAGAATTGGGGCCCTGCTTGCCGCAAGAAATGCCTCACGTCTGCTCCCAGTCCCGTCAGGCAGGCCTCAGTGCCTCCTCCTACACCTGGTCTCCCCAAGGCCTATCAGGACTATGCTTTGCCTCCTCATAGCCCCCGTCCTGGTAACACTCTGCCCCGTGCCAAGCTTCACCCTCTGCCCTCCCTCCCCATTCCCACTCCTGCTGAACTGCCTGCCTTTGAGGAAACCCTACAATCGCTCCCAGTGTCCTCGTCCCATGTGAAGCAATTACCGGACAAAAAAAAGGGGGAGACCTAAGGTGGGGGGGGGGGGGGGGGGAGTACAGTTACGCCGAGCGCTCCGGGTCCCTGCTCCTCCCCGGAGCGCTTGCGGCGTTCCTCTCTCTGCAGTGCCTCGGTCAGACCCACTGACCGGGAGCGCTGCACTGACACTGCCGGCGGGGATGCTATTCGCATAGCGGGACGCGCCCGCTCACGAATCGCATCCCAGGTCACTCACCTGTCCCGGCCCCCGGCTGTCATGTCCTGGCGCGCGCGGCTCCGCTCCTCAGGGCGCGCGCGCGCCAGCTCTTTAAGATTTAAAGGGCCAGTGCACCAATGATTGGTGCCTGACCCAATCAGCCTAATTAGCTTCCACCTGCTCCCTGTGTATATTACCTCACTTCCCCTGCACTTCCTTGCCGGATCTTGTTGCCTTGTGCCAGTGAAAGCGTTTAGTGTTGTCCAAAGCCTGTGTTCCAGATCTTCTGCTATTCCTATTTGACTACGAACCTTGCCGCCTGCCCCGACCTTCTGCTACGTCTGACCTTGCCTCTGCCTAGTCCTTCTGTCCCACGCCTTCTCAGCAGTCAGCGAGGTTGAGCCGTTGCCGGTGGATACGACCTGGTTGCTACCGCCGCAGCAAGACCATCCCGCTTTGCGGCGGGCTCTGGTGAATACCAGTAGCAACTTAGAACCGGTCCACCGACACGGTCCACGCCAATCCCTCGCTGACACAGATGATCCACATCCAGCCTGCCGAATCGTAACAATTTCCTACACCACTAGGGGGATCTCGGTCCACTCAGCTAAACTGTCCTGTCCTTTTTCCCATATCTAGTACATGCATCCCAGCTGGTTACAAGTGGAGGCAGTTGTGGACGCTCTGGGGGTTGCCCATGCAGAATATTGAGAGCATATAATGATTCTTACCCTGACCCTTTAGTGCAATGGGACGCATACAAAGCCACGGTTAGAAGTGGCAGGAGGTGGGTGTATTGGAGGCAGCGTATGTTCAGGACCCCTCCCTCGAGGGGGTGGGCTAGGGCTCAGAGTTCTCTGCTGGTCATTCAGAAGGATAGGGTCCAGTTGCACATGGTGGATAGGGAGGTTGCCTTGTTTGCATTTGGGGGCAAAAAATGGTAAACTGCTGACGTTTTTAGCGAGGGCTAGTCGCCCTGCTGCCTCTATCCCTAATATCAGTGGCCCAGATGGTGCGGTGGTGACTGACCCTTTGTTGATTAACACTGTCTTTAAGGACTTTTACGCCTCTTTGTATGCTGCCCCTTCTGAGCCCTGTCTAGGGGAGATCTTGTTTTTCCTTCGGAATTTATCCCTTCCTATGCTTAGTCGCTCTCAGGCAGAGGCGTTAGATGCCCCTTTTTCGGTTGAGGAGGTGGAACTGGCCATTCGAGATCTTCCTCATGGGAAGACCCCGGGTTTAGATGATAGGTGATTGGTACAGGATGAATTAGGAATGATTGGCCCCTATACTTCTTCTTAAATTGTTTCACTCCATAGCTGACACTGAAGTGCTTCCAGACTCTATGATTGCGGTGCTTCCTAAGCCTGGAAAAGATCCGTTACTATATAGGGCTATTTCCTTATTGAATGTTGATATTAATATTTTGGCTAGAGTATTGGCTACTCACCTGTACGGTGTCATTGATACTGTCATTCATCCTGACCAAACTGGGTTTATGCCGGGTAGGGCTGCTGATGTTAATGTGAAGCGTCTGCAACTTAACATAGCAGCAGTGGGGGAAGGCTTTCCTACAGGTGTAGTGGTCAGCCTGGATATTTATAAGACCTTTTTGATTTGGTACAGTGGCCCTATCTTTGGGAGGTATTGGGATTGTTTGGGTTCGGTCCTCGTTTCTGTGCTCGTGGGACATGGCAGGGAGGGGTGCCCGCTCTCTCCTTTTCTTTTGCGCTGGTGATGGAACCCTTGGCCGCAGATGTTTGTAGGGCACCTGATATCTGTGGTATTCCCAGGGGATCTATTGTAGAGAAGGTTTCCCTTTATGCAGATGACACTCTGGTGTTCCTGGCAGATGCTGAGGGCTCTCTCCTGTCCCTCATTGACCTACTTGACCGGTTTAGTGTAATTTGGGGCTTACGGGTCAACTGGGCCTAGTCCTCATTGAAAGCACTGTCGTCTGGAGTTCCTTCTAATCTCCCGGCCGTTCAGATACTTGGGGGTGGAAGTAATTATGTCCCTGCTAGATTATATGTTGTTGAACTTAGATCCACTATTGTGCTCCACTGTGGAGCGGTTAAATGCCTGGTCCTCGCTTGCTCTCTCCTTAGTGGGTAGGATCAATATTTTTAAAATGTATATACCTACCTAAATTCCTTTTTACCTTTTTCATTTAGCGCCTGTGATTCCCCCTAGGAGATATTTTAATACACTTTGTGGTGCTCTGGGATCCTTTTATTGACAGGGGGAAGTCTTCCAGACTTGGTCGGGCTCTTCTCCAGGCTCCTAAAAGGCATGGTGGCTTAGCGGCCCCTGACATGTATAGTTATTTTCTTGCCTCCCAACTGGTCTACTGGACCTGGATCTTTCGAACTCAGCGACTGCCCTGGCTGGTGCAATTATGGGATCCTATGAATCTCTCACTAATATGCTCTACAGGTATCACTCTTGTTCTTCTTTTCCTGTCCCTCTTCAGACTATTGCTAAAGTGTGGTCCATGGTGTCGAGCAAATTTCCACAACCGCTGGTTTCCCCTAGGGCACCCTTGTGGGGGAATGTACATTTACCTCACCTACATGGGTTACAGGAGGCCGGTTTTCTTGTCCTTTTCATATATGAAGGAACGTTATGGCATCCCTGGAGATGCCTTCTTTAGGTATATCCAGCTCAGACATGTGGTTCAAGCGCAGTTTAGCTCCCTGACGTTTATCCCTGTGTTTTCTGAAGTGGAGCTTCTCCTAGGCACTATGGACCTTTCTAAACCCTTTACTCAAGCTTATGCGCTCCTCCAGACACTAGGACCTAGCCCTTTCTTACAAGCCTTCCATAAATGGATAATGTAAAAGTGAGAAAAGAGAGCGCTTCTTGGTGTAATAAAAGACATATGTATAACTGAAATACGGAGGCATAAAAGCCACTCGCCCCAAGAAGTTGTGTAACAGCATACACAACAATGATAGGCACATAAAATAGTAGAGATATCCGCTGCCCTCCGGCTGTGAAGTAATGGAGGATCGGTGAGGCTTTAAAGTGGACGCCGGCTCTACGGGGTGCAGGATATACTCAGAGAAGGAAAGGTAAAATCACAGGTAGTTTAATTCCCAAGATGCAATGGGTTTCACTGCAGATTCGCAGCTTCATCAGGCATAACAAGAAGAATATGAGTTACTGCTTTATAGAAATGACAATTAACCCTGTCAGTGCAATGATGGGAAGGGAAGGAGATATACAATATTTCCATATATCACACTAGTGAATTGAAAAGAAAAAAAGGGGAAAAAATAATAAATATACCGTTGCATAGTAAAAACGGTTGCATAGTAAAAAAGCTAAAAACATGGGGTAACATATAAACACATGCATTAGTGCACATACACATACAAAACTGCACATTTACAAATATATGACATCCACATGTGTATATAAAAAAATAAACTGAATATTAATCACCATAACAAAAAATAGAAGAAAAAAGAACAGGAGAAACAATAAAATAGAGAAGAGAGAGTGCACCCATGCGAGAAAATGGCCAGAGATCCAGCACGAACCAGAAGATACCAAGAGCTGGATCTGAGGGCAATATACAGTATCGCCCACTATAGGAACTAACGGACATTCTCAATGGTCTCATTCTGACCATACGGTACTAAAGTGGACAACTTAAATATCCAAAAAGACTCTTGATTAATTTAATATTGAAAGCTGTTCTCTTTCCCGTCCCGTCATTACACTGACAGGGTTAATTGTCATTCCTATAAAGCAGTAACCCATATGCTTCTTGTTATGCCTGACGAAGCTGCAAATCGGCAGTGAAACATGTTGCATCTTGGGAATTAAACTACCTGTGATTTTACCTTTCCTTCTGAGTATATCCTGCACCTCATGGAGCTGGTGTCCACTTTGAAGCCTCACCGATCATCCATTCCATAAATGGGTGGTTGACATCTCAGATTTGTCAATGGAAGGAGGTTGAATGTTCCTATTATGCTACTGTGGTCAGTAGTTGAGATATGCTGATACAATCTAGATATGTTCTGAGGTTGTATTATACCCCTGCTAAGCTTAAATGCATAGGTGTTTATCAGTCTGATTTGTTTCCCATGCTCTGTGGAGGTTGATATTTTACTGCATGCAGTGTGCGAGTGTCCTGTCATTGCTGTCTTCTGGAGGGAGGTAATGGAGTTTCTTTGTTTCTTGCTGATAACCTGGACTTTCCTTTCTTGCTTACCCCGGTGTTATGCTTGCTCGGAGGTATTAATGATGTAGTCTCTAGCTCGCACAGACTTTGGCTGATTCGCTTCCTGCTATTCTGTGCTCCTAAAGTGGTAGTAATGACCTGGTAGGATACTTTGCCCTCCCCCGCTGTCTCGTTGGCTAAATATGGTCAACAAATATGTCCCG
This sequence comes from Hyla sarda, assembly GCF_029499605.1. Lineage (NCBI taxonomy): Eukaryota > Metazoa > Chordata > Amphibia > Anura > Hylidae > Hyla > Hyla sarda. Next base: position 142,991,371 of record NC_079194.1, on the reverse strand, counting down.
TTGTATCAAGCCCTATATGTGAGTCGCAAGTGCCCTAAGAAATTTGGCTTCTGCTGGATCTGTTGGCGGACCATCCAACTAGTTTATCCCAGTAGGTTCTAATGGTATACTGGTGTCCTCTAGGGGGAGAGGCTGGGAGCGGGGGGTTGGGGTTGCCGGGATGTGTGTTTGCGACTGTGTGCGTGTGTTTGCCTTTGTTGGGCCTCCTCTGGTTCGGTCTCAGATGTGCCCTGCTGCCGCTCACTTTTGTAAAGTGATTCCCTGTCTGTGCTTAACAGCTAGTCCCTGAGACCAATGGAGTCTGTTGTTGTTCATGTTTATTATTCCACCTTGTTGGTAGGGTATGTACATTAAAAATGCAAACTTAAATAAATACTTAAATAAATAAAAAATAAGATTGTTTCAAGCATGTGATGCTCCATTAAACTCACCGAGGGCAAGTAACGGGTGTGGGCAATATAAAAATCACACCTGAAAGCAGATAAAAAGGAGAGAAGTTCACTTAGTCTTTGCATTGTTTGTCTGTGTGCCACACTAAGCATGGACAACAGAAAGAGGAGAACAGAACTGTCTGAGGACTTGAGAACCAAAATTGTGGAAAAATATCAACAATCTCAAGGTTACAAGTCCAACTCCAGAGATGTAGATTTGCCTTTGTCCACAGTGCACAACATTATCAAGAAGTTTGCAACCCATGGCACTGTAGCTAATCTCCCTGGGCATAAACGGAAGAGAACAATTGATGAAAGGTGTCAACGCAGGATAGTCCAGATGGTGGATAATCAGCCCCAAACAAGTTCCAAAGATATTCAAGCTGTCCTGCAGGCTCAGGGAGCATAAGTGTTAGCCCGAACTATCTGACGACATTTAAATGAAACGCAACGCTAAGGCAGGAGACCCAGGAGGACCCCACTGCTGACATACATAAAAAAACAAGACTACATTTTGCCAAAATCCTTCTTGGAAAATGTCTTGTGGACAGATGAGACCAAGATAGAGCTTTTTGGTAAACCACATCATTCTACTGTTTACCGAAAACGGAATGAGGCCTACAAAGAAAAGAATACTGTACCTATAGTGAAATATGGTAGAGGATCAACGATGTTTTGGGGTTGTTTTGCTGCCTCTGGCACTGGGTGCCTTGAATGTGTGCAAGGCATCATGAAATGTGAGGATTACCAACGGATTTTGGGTCGCACTCTACAGCCCAGTGTCAGAAAGCTGGGTTTATGTCCGAGATCTTGAGTCTTCCAGCAGGACAATGACCCCAAACATACGTCAAAAAGCACCCAGAAACAAAGCACTGGAGAGTTCTGAAGTGGCCAGCAATGAGTCCAGATCTGAATCCCATTGAACACCTGTGGAGAGATCTTAAAATTGCTGTTGGGAAAAGGCGCCATTCCAATAAGAGAGGCCTGGAGCAGTTTGCGAAGGAAGAATGATCCAACATTCTGTCTGAGAGAAGCTTATTGATGGTTCTAAATCCCATTGTACACCTGTGGAGAGATCTTAACCCCTTAAGGATGGACCCATTTTTTACCTTAATGACCAGTGACCTGGCTCTTTTTATTTGACATGTGTCTCTCTTTAAATGGTAATAACTTTAGAACGCTTTTTGATGCAATTATGATATCATTTTTCGTGACATATTGCACTTTATATAAGTGGTGCATTTTTGTTGACTCATGAAATCGTGGAGTTTTTCTCCCATAGAAGTCTATGAGATTAAAAAACGCCATGTGGGTTTTAACTTTGGTGTCTTTTCAGGCAGCTTTTACCCTTTTTTTTTTTTTTTTTTTTTTTAAATAAAATTTCATTTGGTATGAAAATAACAATTCTTTATTAATCAGTCACTAAAAACATGAACAAATATAAAAACAGAATACACATACAAATAGAAAAAGAGGCGAGTATATCATAAGCTGGGTAAAGTGCATAAATAAGCAAGATTAAGTGTCAACATAGTAATGGGACACTCACAGTATGCAAAGTGCTAAATATATCAAAAATATTGTATAGAATGTATGTACCATAAGCATGAATACTGGTAAACAGCAAATTATAAACTGGGAAGGAAAAAGAATGGCATTAAGATAAACAAGTCAGGCCATGCACTCATATATCAGATACTGTACCTCGCTGTATAGAACCGCTCCACATCTCTGCTATATTATGGACAATTGCATCGGGAGATATGTCTATTAGTACAGGTACTACTTCTCTCATCATGGAACAGTGTGTTCCATGCTGGGAGTAGTACTACCTAAAATATGTCAAAAAAGAGAGAAAAAAAAGTGAAACCCACACACTTTATTAAAAATAAAAAAAAATGTTGTTATTAAAAAATATAAATTTTGTTAAATACATATTTTTCCATCACTACAGCATCCCTTTTTTTTTTTTTTTTTGCCATTGCGCCAAAAATGCTATTTCAACGCAAATGAAAAAACGCCAGATGCAGGAAATTGCACTGGCGTTTTTTTCTAACCAAAAAACACAGGACAAAAAAACTAGTAGAAACTTAGCCTAAGGTTGCATGCACACCATGTTTTTGCAATGCAGTTCCCAGATCAGGTTTTTGATGAAAAACGGATACATCAAAACATGTGTACAAATTTCAACTCGTATATGCAAAACTGACTAAACCGGATGATGCGTCTGACATGCGGTTTACAATATTAAGTCAATGCATACGATTTTCTATACGGTTCTGTACGGTTTTTAACTTGAAACCGTAAACGGGAATTGTATAGCAAAAACTTGGTGTGCATGCAGCCTTACTGCAATCCCTTTCTGTGAGAAATACTTCATTTTCTTGAAAAATTTGAGGGGTGCCAACATTTACGGCCATGACTGTAATATATAGATAACATATTCGAATACATGAAGGAATGTACTGTATATAAAGTCTGTAATCCCACTCTCTTTTGGCCAGGATAGTCTGGTGGATAAACTCCGTTTAAAGAATGCAGCACTGAAAATTCAAAAGAAGAAGTTACAGATGCAGCTGAAGCAGGTATCACTCTTTACATAGCAATTTCCTGGATCTTTCTGATGCTGTTGAGGAATGTTTTCTTTGCTGCACTGCTGTGCTTAGATTTGTTGCAGAAACTCCACTAGGTGCAGGTCAGTAGTGTGACTTTAGACAGTTGCTCAGGATTCCCTGTTTCCAGTGAAGAGAAAAAAAGGAACACAATAGCGCCCCTGGTGAAGTACGTTAAGCACAGGTAGGGAGATGCTGGTATAAACACTCACCCTGTGATGATAACATCTGATATCACATATATCATAAAATGGGATCCTGCAGCTTGATTCCCCCGATCCCAGGCAGCGTCTGGTCCGGTATTAGTGTAGGCAACAGAAGAAACAAAATCGGAACTTATTCCAAGCGCCAGATCCCTCAAGATAGTCAGTCTAACAAAGTAGACCAATTTCCATAGAAGATAACATTTATTCCAAGCATAGATCTATGCTTGGAATAAATGTTATCTTCTATGGAAATTGGTCTACTTTGTTAGACTGACTATCTCGAGGGATCTGGCGCTTGGAATAAGTTCCGTTTTTGTTTCTTCTGCTGCCTGTTTCCAGTGAAGAATTCCTAATTCCATCACTGATATCAGGGTTTTCAGGTCCCAAGACAGCAGTGACTCTTAATCTGTGACTGCAGGTGTATGATGGATCTACAAAAATGGGAGAAATGGTCCACATTGTCCACAGAGCTCCACTTCTGACTCCTCCATCCAATGAACATTCTCCACACAGCTCTGGATTTCCCATGTGTTTATTACAGGTGTAAGAGAATCTTTAATCTAGAATTCCACTTGTGGTTTTTTTGGGCGAGTTGCCCCAAAAAAACATCAAAAACGGTCACATGACGTTCTTCCGTGGGAAAAAAACCACAGCCAGATGTTAGCAGGAATCAATAGGGAAACGCAAATTGTTTCCTCTCTCTCCATTTTGCTGCAATTTGACAGTTTTGCAATATGGTGTTTTATTAAGCAAAAAACTCCATAGTTTCAGCATCCCTGGAAGGAATTAGTGATAAAATCCCTACTTCCCTCTGCAGCCAGACAGCTTCCAGCGCAGCTTAGTGCTGCCCTGGGAGCTCTCCTTGCAGAGATCGGGACTTCTGCTGTGCCACGGCTACAATTGCTGAGCAGTAGATATACGTTGAATATCTACTGCCCAGCAAGAATTTGCAGTGAGGCTGCAGTGAGCGCTATGTGCCAGCTCAGCGAGGAAAGGGTTAACCAGCACTTCAGATCAGTGCGATCAACCCTTTAGTTCTATGCAGTGTATACAGCCATGTACAGGCTGTATCCACTTACCCCATCCTGCTGCTCCAGTCAGTCTTGTTTAGCCCTGCCACCTAGTGATGACGTCATTAGGGGGGAGCTACAGCCAGGGGTGGTAAGTCTCTGTTTACATTGTACATTTGTATAATGTAAACAGACCCTTCTGGCAGTGTCTTCCCAAACAGGGAGACTCCAGCTGTTGTTAAACTACAACTCTTAGCATGCCCAGACAGTTTTGTCTGTTTTTCAACAATTGGAGGCTCCCGGTTTTGGAAAACAATGCATTATGCATTTACTAACCCATTGTTCTTACTTTTTTTTTTTTTTTTCTTCTTGTTTCAGATTTGTGTATCCTATGGATTATGGTGGATTTGTTGGATTATGCGATAATCTGCATTTTTTTTCTTTAAAATGTTTTTTATTTTTTTTATTTTAATTTTCAGGCTTAGTAGTGGAAGCCGTCTTTTAGACTGAATCCATTATTAAGCCAGGGCTTAGCATTATCCCCCAAAACAGCTAGAACTAACCCCCAATTATTACCCTGGTACCTACCGCCACAGGGGTAGTGGGAAGAGCCGGTACCAACAGGTCTAGAGCGTCAAAAATGGCGCTCCTGCGCATAGACGGTAAGAGGTTGTGTTATTTAGTCTGGGGAGGGCCAGTAATAATAGTCCTTGCCCACCCTGATAATGTCAGGCTGTTGCTGCTTGGTTGGTATCTGGCTGAGAATGAAAATAGCGGGAACTACAAACGTTTTTTCCCAAAAATTGATTGATTAATTAATGAAAAATAAGGTGTTTGATTCCCTGTATTTTCAGTCTCAGCCAGATACCAACCAAGCAGCAACAGCCTGATGTTACCAGGGTAGACTATTGTTACTGGCCCTCCCCAGCCTAAATAACGCCAGCCTGTAAGTGCCTAGGCCCAGGGGCAACATTTTTGACACTCCAGGCCTGTTGATACCAGCTCTGGGCACCGGAATAATTATTGGGGGTTAGCGATAGCTGTTTTTGGGGCTAACACTAAGCCCCAGCTTAGTAATGGATTCCGTCGATCAGACGGCTTCCACTACTAAGCCTGAAAATTAAAATGACTAAAAAACATGACACATTGGGAAAATTATTTTATTTAAAAAAAAAATAAATACTCCTCCACGGCCCTTTGTTAGCCATTTTATTAACCCCTTAAGGACCAGGCCATTTTACACCTTTAGGACCAGAGCATTTTTTGCACATCTGACCACTGTCGCTTTAAACATTAATAACTCTGGAATGCTTTTAGTTATCATTCTGATTCAGAGATAGTTTTTTCGTGACATATTCTACTTTAACATAATGGTAAAATTTTATGGTAACTTGCATCCTTTCTTGGTGAAAAATCCCCAAATTTGATGAAAAATGTGAAAATTTTGCATTTTTCTAACTTTGAAGCTCTCTGCTTGTAAGGAAAATGGATATTCCAAATAATTTTTTTTTATTCACATTTCCAATATGTCTTCTTTACGTTTGCATCATAAAATTGACGTGTTTTTACTTTTGAAAGACACCAGAGGGCTTCAAAGTTCAGCAGCAATTTTCCAATTTTTCACAAAATTTTCAAACACTATTTTTCAGGGACCAGTTCAGGTTTGAAGTGGATTTGAAGGGTCTTCATATTAAAAATACGCCACAAATGACCCCATTATAAAAACTACACCCCCCAAAGTATTCAAAATGACATTCAGTCAGCATTTTAAACCTTTATGTGTTTCACAGGAATAGCAGCAAAGTGAAGGAGAAAATTCACAATCTTCATTTTTTACACTCGCAGAAAATATATACTTATTTTTGTAGCCCAATTTCTCTCGAGTAAGCAGATACCTCATATGTCTATGTAAAATGTTCGGCGGGCGCAGTAGAGGGCTCAGAAGCGAAGGAGCGACAAGGGGATTTTGGAGAGTACGTTTTACTGAAATGGTTTTTGGGGGGCATGTTGCATTTAGGAAGCCCCTATGGTGCCAGAACAGCAAAAAAAACAACACATGGCATACTTTTTTCACAAACGTGTGTTTTCCCCCCAAATTTCACATTTTTTCAAGGGTTAATAGCAGAAAATACCCCCCAAAATTTGCAACCCCATCTCTTCTGAGTATGGAGGTACCCCATAAGTGGACCTGAAGTGCACTACGGGCGAACTACAATGCTCAGAAGAGAAGGAGTCATATTTGGCTTTTTGAGAGCAAATTTTGCTCGGGGGTATGTCGCATTTAGGAAGCCCCTATGGTGCCAGGACAGCAAAAAAAAAAACACATGGCATACCATTTTGGAAACTAGACCCCTTGAGGAACGTAACAAGGAATAAAGTGAGCCTTAATACCCCACAGGGGTTTCACGACTTTTGCATACGTAAAAACAATGCTCAGAAGAGGAGGAGTCATTGTTGGCTTTTTGAGAGCAAATTTTGCTCGGGGGCATGTCGCATTTAGGAAGCCCCTATGGTGCCAGGACAGCAAAATAACCCCAACATGGCATACCATTTTGGAAACTAGACCCCTTGAAGAACGTAACAAGGGGTACAGTGAGCATTTACGCCCCACTGGTGTCTGTCAGATCTTTGGAACAGTGGGCTGTACAACATTTTTAATTTGCACAGCCCACTGTTCCAAAGATCTGTCAGAGTTTTAGTTTGCAACAGCTGGAGGCACACTGGTTGCGAAACACTGAGTTAAGTAACAAACTCTGTGCTTCTCAACCAATGCGCCTCCAGCTGTTGCATAACTACAACGCCCAGCATGTATGGTCTGTCAGTGCATGCTGGGAGTTGTAGTTTTGCAACAGCTGGAGGTTTGCCCCCCCCCCCCTCCCCCCATGCGGGCGGGTTTACAGCGAGTTCTGCTGCAAGTTTAAGAAGCGGCAAATTTTCCGCCGCAGCTCAAACTCCCAGCGAGAAACTCACTGTAAACCTCCGCCAGTGTGAATGTACCCTAAAAGCACTACAACTACACAGTCCCCCCCCCCCCCAATTAAAAAACAAAATACTAAAAACGTCTTGTACGGCACGGTTTCCAAAACGTAACCTCCAGCTGTTGAAAAACAACTTGCAGTATTGCCGGACAGCCACTGACTGTCAAGTCATGCTGGGAGTTTTGCAACAGCTGGAGACACCCTGTTTGGGAATCACTGCCGTAGGGTATTTTTGTGGCGGATTCAAATCCCCAATTTAGGCCTCAAATGCGTATGGTGCTCTTTCGCTTCGGAGCCCTGTCGTATTTCAAGGAAGCAGTTTAGAGCCACATATGGGGTATCTCCGTACTCGAGAGAAATTGCGTTAAAAATTTTGGGGGGCTTTTTCTCCTTTTACCCCTTATGAAAAGGTAAAGTTGGGGTCTACACCAGCATGTTAGTGTAAAAAAATATATATTTTACACTAACATGTGTTACGTGTTGCCCCATACTTTTAATTTTCACAAGTGGTAAAAGGAAAAAAAATTAAACATTTGTAACGCAATTTCTCCTGAGTACAGAACTACCCCATATGTGGGCGTAAAGTGCTCTGCGGGCGCACAACATGGCTCAGAAGTGAGAGCGTGCCATGTACATTTGAGGTCTAAATTGGTGATTTGCACAGGGGTGGCTGATTTTACAGCGGTTCTAACATAAACGCAAAACAATAAATACCCACATGTGACCCCATTTTGGAAACTACACAGCTCACAGAATGTAACAAGGTGTATAGTGAGCGTTAAGACCCCACAGGTGTTTCACAAATTTTCGTTAAAGTTGGATGTGAAAATGAAAAAAAATGGTGTTACCCTACATTTTTCATTTTCACAAGGGAGAATAGGAAAAAAGCCCCCAAAATGTGTAACCCCATTTCTTCTGAGGACGAACATACCCCATATGTGGATGTAAAGTGTTATGTGGGCGAACTACAATGCTCAGAAGAGAAGGAGCGCCATTGGGCTTTTGGCAAGAGAAGGTGTCTGAAATTGAAGGCAATGTGTGTTTACAAAGCCCCCATAGTGCCAGAACAGTGGACCCCCCCCCCACATGGGACCCCATTTTGTAAACTACACCCCTCACGTAATGTAATAAGGGGTACAGTGAGCATTTACGCCCCACAGGTGTCTGACAGATTTTTGGAACAGTGGTCTGTGAAAATGAAAGATTTTATTTTTCATTTGCACAGCCCACTGTTCCAAAGATCTGTCAAATGCCAGTGGGGTGTAAATGTTCACTGCACCCCTTATTAAATTCTGTGAGGGGTGTAGTTTCCAAAATGGAGTCACATGGGGGGGGGGGTCCACTGTTCTGGCACAACGGGGGGCTTTGTAAACACACATGGCCTCCCACTTCTATCCCAACCAAATTCTCTCGCCAAAATCTCAATGGCGCTCTTTCTCTTCTTAGCATTGTAATTCGCCCGCAGAGCACTTTACACATGTGGTATTTCCATACAATTTTACAAATTTTGGGAGGCTTTTTCTCCAATTACCCCTTGTGAAAATGAAAAATTTGGGGTAATACCAGCATTTTAGTGAAAAAAATCAAATTCTTCATTTTCACGTCCAAATTTAGCAGAAATTTGTCAAGCACCTGTGGGTTGTTAAGACTCATTGTACCCCTTGTTACGTTTCTTGAGGGGTGTAGTTTCCAAAATATTATGGCATGTGGTTTTTGTTTTGCTGTTCTGGCACCATAGGGGCTTCCTAAATGCGACATGCCCCCCAAAAACCATTTCAGCAAAATTTGCTTTCAAAAAGCCAAATGTGACTTCTTCTCTTCTGAGCATTGTAGTGCGCCAGCAGAGCACTTGACATCCACACATGGGGTTACAAATTTTGGGGGGCATTTTCTCCTATAACCCCATGTATAAATGTAAAATTTGGAGGAAAACCAGCATTTTAGTGAAACAAAAACTCATTTACACATCAGAGTTTAACGAAAAGTCGTCAAACACCTGTGGGGTGTTAAGGCTTAGCGGACCCCTTGTTACGTTCCTTGAGGGGTGTTATTTCCAAAATAGTATGCCATGTTTTTTTTTTTTTTTTTTTTGCTGTTCCGGCACCATAGGGGCTTCCTAAATGTGACATGCCCCCCAAAAGCCATTTCAGAAAAACTCACTCTCCAAAATCCCATTGTCGCTCCTTCCCTTCTGAGCCTTGTAGTGCACCTACAGAGCACTTGACATCCACATATGAGGTATTTCCTTACTCGAGAGAAATTGGGTTACAAATTTTGGGGGGATTTTTCTCCTTTTACCCCTTGTAAAATTTCAAAGAACATGCAAGTGTAAAAAATGAAGATTTTGAATTTTCTCCTTTACCTTGCTGCTATTCCTGTGAAACACCTAAAGGGTTAACACACTTTATGAATGTCATTTTGGATACTTTGGGGGGTGCAGTTTTTATAATGGTTTAATTTATGGGGTGTTTCTAATAAGAAGACCCCTCAAATCCACTTCAAAGCTGAACTGGTCCCTGAAAAATTCAGATTTTGAAAATTTTGTGGAAAATTGCTGCTGAACTTTGAAGCCTTCTGATGTCTTCCAAAAGTAAAAACATGTAAACTTCATGGTACAGATATAAAGTAGACATATTGAATATGTGAATCAATATATAAATTATTTGGAATATCCATTTTCCTTATAAGTAGAGAGTTTCAAAGTTAGAAAAATGCTAAATTTTCATGACATTTTGGGATTTTTCACCAAGAAAGGATGCAAGTAATGATGAAAATTTACCACTGTGTTAAAGTAGAATATGTCACACACAAAAAATCTCGGAATCAGAATAATCGGTAAAAGCATCCCAGAGTTATTAATGCATAAAGTGACAGTGGTCAGAATTGCAAAAAAAGGGCTCGGTCCTTAAGGTGAAAAAGGGCTCAGTCCTTAAAGGGTTAAGGTTCTTTTTGGGTAGCAGTGCTCACCTTTCTCACATCACTTGTCATACTTTCTCACAGTAATGGCTTCAAAGTTTAACATAAATCAAGTAACAAGGGATCCCAGTTAACTTTCCTTGTTCACTGTTCACAGAAGGAGGAGATGGGTGAGGTGCTGAATGAAGTGGATTTCCAGCAGCTGAAAATTGAAAATGCACAATTTCTAGAAAGAATTGATGAGAGAAACCAGGATCTTCTGCAGTTAAAACTGACCACTGGTGACACTCTCCAAGTGCTGAACTCATACAAGGTGACTAAGAGAACAGGCTTCCAGTAAGGAAGTCACATTGCTATAGGCCTGAATTTTTAAGGCTAGAAATGTGACACTAGATGGACTATCTTGATTGCCTTTACAGAAGAGGCTTCAGAACACAATGGTGGAGTCTGTTCATCTGGCCAAGGAAATTTCAGTGCGTAATGAGATCCTGCAGAAAATTGAGCTTGAAACTGTACAGGTGGAGCAGGTAACATATATACTGGGGGGTGATGTTTATTTGCACAGTTCCAAGCTGTGCACCTTTTGGTTTATGTTCCTGGTTACTTTTGTCAGGAACGAGCAAAAGCTGAAAGTCTTAACAAGAAACTAAGGAAACAACTGAGTGACTATCGGGTTCCAGATGTTTTACAGTATGTACAGGAGAAGATGGAGCAGGAGGAGCTGGAGAAGAATGTGCGAGCCTGGGAGAGGAAAGTAGAGATCGCTGAGGTAAGTAGGGCACATATGAGGCGTTAATACTGTATAATTTCGTATTTTTTTACATTTACGCAATTTACCGTGCAGGATCATTAACATTATATTCCCTATTGTCTAGTCAGCAGCACAATTATGGGGTGATTCTCCACCCCTGTGAACTGCAGGACCCAGGAATTTTATTTGAAATAAAAAAAGACTCCTTAGGGCATAAAAGCCCCTCACTAACATACATTAGTGAGTTTTTTTTCTGTCCTGTAAGCAGGACCTATGTTGGCCAGATTGTTATTTTTTTTTTTTGTACGGCTGTTACTGTTTCTTTGCCCCGTCCTACCTGCCTGCCACCCCCCCCCCCTTTTTTGGCATTCAGTTAGCGCTGTATATGCGAGCGCTTACCTTGCCTGTAGCCCCGTATCAGTCCCTGTATGTGTAGCAGTGTTTGCCTTAGGGCGCGCCGCGTGTGCGGATGCTGAATATGTTGTGTTTCTGGGGGCGTGGCCTAGCTATCTCCGGGTCTCTTCCTTAAATATATACCTGATGCCTCGGTTGGTGAAGAGAGTCATCTAAAAAATCTGGACCTGGTGAGAGCCCTTCAGATTTACATACAGAGGACCTGCTCCTTTAGGAAAGAAGAAAATGTATTTTTCCTATACCATGGCTCCAGTAGGGGTAAGAAATCATCCAAGTCCACATTAGCCCACTGGATCTGTGATTGTATTCGGACTGCCTACTTTAAAGCCTACCTTGAGCCTTCAGAATTTACAGCACATTCCACAAGGGCAATGTCAACTTCTAGTGCTGAACGAGGTTCAGTCCCTCTTGATTTGCCATAGTGCATAATAGAGCACTCCCATGACGTTCTCTAAAGGACAAGTCTCATGGTCAAAAACTTATCCCCTATCTGAAGGATAGGGGATAAGTTTTAGATCGTGAGGGGTCCAATCACTGGGGCCCCCGCAATCTCCTGTTTGGAGCTCTGGTGTTCTAGCACAGGAGCGCATCATGACACCTGCCCAAAACGGAGGCCGCCACTCCCCCCTCCATATAGTTCTATGGGAGAGTCGTTTGGCAATCTTCGGCTCTCCCATAGAGCTACATGGAGGGGGTAGTGCAATAACAAAAACATTTTTTAATGAGAGTGCCCATTTAAAAATACTGTTTATTTTGCACTTCTTAATATACAATCATTAGATTGAATTCACTGTATTTTGCTATGCTTATTGCATAGCCTTTTACAGTGTGATCGGCACTTCACTGGAACAGCCTGGCTAAGCCTCAGCTGCCATATTAGCTCATTAGTCCGATAAGTTCCTGAGTTGGCTGGGATGTATGATTTAATAGTTTAGACAAAGGATCAAAGGTTTAATTGAGCCATTTGCAGTAAGTGTTTGAGTACTTATAGTAGCCGACACTAAGGCTATGTTCACTTGATGGAATGTTCCAGAGAGTGCGGAAGTTCTATAGAGTGTGGGCGCCCACATAATATGCTGTCTCGTAGATGGCTATACATTGCATGCGGACTCTGCATAAATTATAAACATGTTCATTCTTTGTGCGAACATGTTCATTCTTTGTGAGCTGGGAAATTTCAAAACCGGGAGCTCCCTTTTCCAGCCGGACCAGCGCAAAAACCCACTCAATTTAACCCCTTAATGACCAAGCCCATTTTCACCTCAAGGACCAGGCCAATTTTATTTTTGAGTTTTCGTTTTTTCCTCCTCGCCTTCTAAAATCCATAACTCCTTTATATTTCCATATACAGACCCATATAAGGGCTTGTTTTTTGCGTGACCAATTGTACTTTGTAATGAAACCTCTCATTTTACCATAAAATGTACGGCGAACCCCAAAAAAAAAAATTTTTAGGTAGGAAATTTTAACGAAAACCAAAATTTTGCACATTTTGGAGGGTTTTGTTTTCACACTGTACACTTTACGGTAAAAATGATAGGTGTTCTTTATTCTGTGGGTCAATACGATTAAAATGATACCCATGGCTAGATACTTTTATATTTTTGTACCACTTAAAAAAAATCTAAAACTTTTTGTACAAAATCAGAAATCTAAAATCGCCCTATTTTGACCACCTATAACTTTTTCATTTTTCCGTATATAGGGCGGTATGAGGGCTCATTTTTTGTGCCGTTATCTGCACTTTTTTTAAATACCACATTTGCATATATAAAACTTTTAGATAATTTTTTATAAATTTTTTTTAAAATAAAATGTGACAAAAAAGCAGGATTTGTAGAATTTTTAAATTTTTTACGTTTACGCCATTCACCGTACGGGATTATTAACATTATATTTTGATAGTTCGGACATTTACGCACGCGGCGATACCAAATATGTTTATTAAAAAAAAATGTTACGCTTTTTGGGGGTAAAATGGGATTTTTCTTGGGGGAGGGGATTTTTCAATTTTTTTTTTTTATTTTTACATTTTTCAACTTTTTTTTTTTTACACTTTTTTTGTCCCCATAGGGGACTATCTATAGCAATCGTTTGATTGCTAATACTGTGCAGTGCTATGCATAGGACGCAGCACTGCTCAGTATTATCGGTGATCTTCTGCTCTGGTCTGCTCGATCGCAGACCAGAGCAGAAGACCCCGGGAGACGGCCGGAGCTTGGTAAGGGGACCTCCGGCTGTCATGCTGACTGATCGGATCCCCGCTGCAGCGCTGCGATCATCCAATCAAAGTGCCGCAATGCCGCAGATACCGTGATCTGTATTGATCACGGCATCGGAGGGGTTAATGGCGGACATCCGCGCGATCGCGGATGTCGGCCATTACCTGCGGGTCCCTGGCTGCTGCTATCAGCCGGAACCTGCCGTGTATGACTCGAGCACCCTTCCGATGCTCGCGGTCATACACAGGACGTAAATGTACGTCCTGGTGCGGAAAGTGCCGCCAAACCAGGACGTACATTTACCTCCGTGGTCGTTAAGGGGTTAATGAGCTGACCAAAGTCAGACAGTGACTCCGGTCTGCTTGTTTTTGCCCAATATCCAGTTTTGTGACCAGACTTAAAACCGTAGTATACCACAGTTTTAAGTCCGGTCACTAAACCTGATACAGGCAAAAATGAGGCGACCGGAGTCACTGTCTGACTCCGGTCGGCTCATTTAAAGTGAATGGGTTTCAGTGCCGTATGGAGGGAACGTAGTGTAAATGCAGCCTTACACACTGAATTTGGTTTCGTGCCCTCAATCCTGATGACAGGTTCTCTTCAAAGGGTTTTTTCAAGAATATATAATATGTTGTTTACTGCCGCCTTATGCGTTAAAAAAAAACAACAAAAGTCAACATACTTACACCACACCCGCCCCATGGCGCTGCAGCTGTCAGATCTTCTGGTTACCGGTGCACTCCTGTTTTTCCTCCTCCTGATGACATCCCGCTCCCCAGTCAGCCAATCACAGAGCTGGGTAGGGGATCAAAATGTCATAAGAAGAAGAAAAAAAAAGGCACCCAGTAGGGACCAGAAGATCTGACAGCTAAAGAGCCGGGGGAGCAAGTAAAGTAAATATGCCGGCTTTTATTTTGTTTTAACATACAGGATGGCAGTAAACTTCTTCATATTATTTTTTATTGGAAATACCCTTTTAAGTCCTTTCAAGACAAATGATTACAACACTCCATTCTGATAAAATGTGGATAGTTTCTCATTGTGTCTTCTCCTGGCTACACAGCTTTCTCTGAGGACTCAGCGCAGAAAGTGGGAGCAGATAAAGACAGCCAGCTTGACACCAGAATATGAGCAGCTATATGGAGAACAGTGACAGAACAAAACAGATACTTAACAACCAGTAGCTGAAGGCGGTCAAAGAATCGGCAACATATTCAGTTACTAGTTTCGTGGATTTACTAATTTACTAAAGTAAAATATTTTGTCATTTGACTTGGGTTTTTATTAAATCACTTTTTTTCCCCCCATTAAGGAAGAATAATTAAATCTACAGCTCTCACATGGCTGCTACAAAGCTGTAATATGTCGCCTGTTATATAAATCCAACAGGAAAAAAATAGTATACTTTATTGGACTCCATGTTACAGAGGTGTTAGAAGTCACTGCACAGAGTGAGTGTAGTTTCATGGTATAGAACCATAAGGACTCCAATCTCCCTCTGTACAGCCTTTTGTTTTTCTGCATGCCTGAGGTCTTAGGAGTTAGGACATCATAATTTCTGACTCTATCTATACCGTAAAAGCTCAAGTATATTGGCTTCCTTTAATGTGGAGGTTTAGCAGGAGCCTAAGGAAATAAAGTTAATAAGAATCTTGAATGCAACTTACTGCCATTTTTATTTGTGGCATTGTGTGTCTTATTTTGGTTGACTGAAAGAGTGACAATGTTTGTCCCCATTCTGCTATGGCAAATAATAGAAGAACAGTATTTACAGATATTGTGTCTGATCTCTCAACACTCTCTAGTAAGTATGACCAGTGTTGGGGAAATGCTGACTTTGGACAGGTCTAGATCTTTGTTCTCCATCTGCCCTTATTTCCCAGAAGACCCTGACCATCCTCTTTGCTAGACGTTACCACGTTATCGTTATCACTTAGGGTTCTGTATCATATTATGGCATCTTGTCTTCTGCTCTTTGCTGCTCTGCCCCCATGTCTTCAGCCCTGACTGGCAGATGTGTTTTAAGGTATTATAAGATTATCACCTCTATTACTAGAATGCTGGAGACCTGCGTTCACTTATATAGAACATGGTGGAGTTTGAGGTGTAAGTTATACACAGTCTCTACAAATATTTTCATCATGATGCCCACTTTTATCTCATTATGCATAAAAAAACAAGAAATACAATAATATGGACATCAATGCTGGATGAACAGCCAGAAGCTTCGGGAAGGTCGTTGTCATTGTAATAATCATACAGCATACTTTGTTCTTTCTCTAGAGGAGGCTTAGGTGTTGGTTCCTTTGCTGAAAATGGGAAGTGCAGCTTATCCCATGGGAAAACCCGTGTATTGATGGTAATTGTAGGGATGAACGGCTGCCCTGCCTCCATGGTACGAGATGAAATCCAGTCACTGTAAAATGAGGTGCGTGTGTAGAGAACAGGAATGTAGGGCCTTATACCAGCACCATTCAGGACTCCAGCTAGCACCCATTGGTCCTTACCATTCACACGACATGACACTGGGCTACCTCCTGCCCCCTGTAGACCAGACACATCAGGTAAACATCACATCCAGTACATACTGACTGAACACATAGTCCATGATCTCCTAGAGATTAGAGAGGTCTTACCACACAGCCAGAATCATGATGCCCACGGTGGGTGCAGCATGCGGTTGACACAGTCCTCTGCAAAGGGCAAGGGTTCATATTCTCAACAGACAATCTGCACCAAGATGTACAGCCTGAATGTCCTGTCAAATGCCAGTGCAGAGACCATTAATGTCTGATCTCCCTGCAGAAGGAAATAGAAAAAAGGAAAAAAAGGACCACACAGGGCGCCTAGTGCATTATCCTAGGGTGCGAGAGAAAATGAAGTGCTGGTGTTGAGCTCACCTTGAGCGCTATAATATGCGCTTATCACCCCGATGGTTGGGGTATCAGAGAATAAGATGATGCCGGGAGTGCTGCACTGCCGTCGGGATGTGGATCCAGATGGACGTCTGTCCACAGAAGGTGCAAGGTTGAGTAGAAAGAAAAGATCCCTCTTCAGCGCTGCTTCTCCCAACACATTTCTCTTAGACGTAAGTAGATGAAAGTTAGGTCTTTTTTATTTATACCAATGACGCGTTTCGGGTTCGTACCCTTCCTCAGATTGGCATGATTAAGATGACAACTTTAACAAGTGTGTATGTATGTATATGTGTATATATATATATATATATATATATATATATACACAAAAAACCCGCCAAAATTAGGCGGGTGGGAGGGTTAAGGGAGGGGAAGACAGGAAATGACATATACAGGTAAATCACGTGACTACAGGTATATTATAGATAAAATCAGAAAAACTTTGCTAAAATGTGTAAACTTTAGAATAAACGGTGATCAATCTACTTTGGTGCATAAAAAAGAAAACGTCTAACTAGTTTTTTCTGAGCTTTAAAGACTTTTTCTTCTTCTTTTTAATGCACCAAAGTAGATTGATCACCGTTTATTCTAAGTTTACACATTTTAGCAAAGTTTTTCTGATTTTATCTATAATATACCTGTAGTCACGTGATTTACCTGTATATGTCATTTCCTGTCTTCCCCCTCCCTTTCCCCTCCCACCCGCCTAATTTTGGCGGATTTTTTGTATATATATATATATATATATATATATATATATATATATATATATACTTGTTAAGTTTCATCTTAATCATGCCAATCTGAGGAAGGGTACGAACCCAAAATGCGATATTGGTATAAATAAAAAAGACCTAACGTTCATCTACTTACGTCTAAGAGAAATTTGTTGGGAGAAGCAGCACCTAAGAGGGATCTTTTCTTTCTACTCAACCTTGATCTCCCTGCAGAACCACCTGCTTACAAGGCTAGCTCCGTAGTGTAATCCCTGGCTGACATCTTTACGTAGTAGTTGGGCCTCACTTACATCTTTTGTTTTTGTTTAGTGTATACAACAGGAAAAGCTCATAATGTATACATTAAACAGAGGATGTGATAAATGCTGTATGACAAACACATCATGAACAGCTTTGAAAAGCTCATGAAGTATACTCTAAACCGATAGCTGTGACCTAGGCCCTACAGTGGCATCTGTCACACATTCTATTATGGCATTTGTTTAATCAATACGTTTTTTACAAGGTGACATATTATAAATCGTGTTGTCTATTACCTTACTCTGTACTAAATTTTTCTCATACCAAAAAATTTTTAAGGAAATACTAAAACTTGAATGCAGGGAGGGAAATAATTCAGAAATATATAACCATTTGAAGAGCTACCAAGCTCCTTAGACCTAAGTCTTAAAAAATTACTTTTAATAATGTATATTATTAAAACAATTACCTCATAGTCAACTGCTACTTTTTAGCACCTATTTAACATCTTAGTGCTATGGCCATCTTTCAGCATGTCTATAATATTCATGTGTGGCGGAAATAGGTTACTTCTTCTTGTCTTTAACCCCTTAAGGACTCAGCCCATTTTGGCCTTAAGGACTCGGACAATTTAATTTTTACGTTTTCATTTTTTCCTCCTCGCCTTCTAAAAATCATAACTCTTTTATATTTTCATCCACAGACTAGTATGAGGGCTTGTTTTTTGCGCAACCAGTTGTCCTTTGTAATGACATCACTCATTATATCATAAAATGTATGGCGCAAAAAACACTATTTTTGTGGGGAAATTAAAAAGAAAAACGCAATTTTGCTAATTTTGGAAGGTTTCATTTTCACGCCGTACAATTTACGGTAAAAATGACATGTGTTCTTTATTCTGCGGGTCAATACGATTAAAATGATAACCATTATTACATACTTTTCTATTATTGTTGTGCTTAAAAAAAATCACAAACTTTTTATCCAAATTAGTACGTTTATAATCCCTTTATTTTGATGACCTCTAACTTTTTTATTTTTCCGTATAAGCGGCGGTATGAGGGCTCATTTTTTGCGCCATGATCTGTACTTTTTTTTGATACCACATTTGCATATAAAAAACGTAATACATTTTTTTATAATTTTTTTTTAATAAAATGTATTAAAAAAGTAGCAATTTTGGACTTTTTTTTTTTTTTTTACGTTCACGCCGTTCACCGTACAGGATCATTAACATTTTATTTTAATAGGACATTTACGCACGCAGCGATACCAAATATGTCTATTAAATTTATTTTTTACGCTTTTTGGGGGTAAAATTGGAAAAAACTGACGTTTTACTTTTTTATTGGGGGAGGGGATTTTTCACTTTTTTTTTACTTTTACATTTTTTTTTACACTTGAATAGTTCCCATAGGGGACTATTCATAGCAATACCATGATTGCTAATACTGATCTGTTCTATGTATAGGACATAGAACAGGTCAGTGTTATCGGCGATCTTCTGCTCTGGTCTGCTCGATCTCAGACCAGAGCAGGAGACGCCAGAAGGAGGAAGGTGAGGGGACCTCCGTGCGGCATTCTGAATGATCGGATCCCCGCAGCAGCGGTGCGGGCGATCCGATCATTCATTGAAATCGCGTACTGCCTCAGATGCCAGGATCTGTATTGATTCCGGCACCTGAGGGGTTAATGGCGGACGCCCGCGAGATCGCGGGCGTCGGCCATTGCCGGCGGGTCCCTGGCTGCGATCAGCAGCCGGGATCAGCCGCGCATGACACGGGCATCGCTCCGATGCCCGCGGTTATGCACAGGACGTAAATGTACGTCCTGGTGCGTTAAGTACCACCGCACCAGGACGTACATTTACGTCCTGCGTCCTTAAGGGGTTAATACACTGCTCAAAAAAAATAAAGGGAACACTTGAAGGGGTTATCCACCATAAGGTGATTTTAGTAAGTACATGGCAGACAATAATGGATATGCTTAGGAAGGGTCTGCACTTGTCTTGGGGATAAATGGCTATGTTGTGAGATTACCATAACGCTGTGGCTAGCTTTTTATGAACTGGTAATTCCTTTTTTAGTTTTTTTTTTTTTGTTTTTTTTTTACTACAAGTCCCCCAATTCCATTTCCCTCCCTCCCACGCATCAGCCACCCCACCCATTGAAACATAAATGAGCTGCATCCATTCAAAAGACCTGTGGTTTCCAATCAGGGTGCCTACAGCTGTTGCATTAGTTGCAGATTGATCTCTCTCCCACCAAACGATCACTCCACCTATTGAAGCAGACAGGCTCCATGTTATCAGCTGACTAGTGAGTCAGGTCTCGGCTGCATTGCAACCTAGGACAAATCTTAGACAGTCATTTTGTATGCTGTTAAACATAAATATTGGGGTGAAAACCGTCACACACAGGTACAGACACTATATTATGAACTAGACTAATTTTACAGCCCCTGTAGCATAGTCAAATAAAATAAAAAAATCCTGGAATACCCCTTTTAAACAACACAATGTAACGCCAAGTCAATCACACTTCTGTGAAATCACACTGTCCCCTCAGCAACACTGATTGACAACATTATAGGCAATTAGCAAGACACCTCCAATAAAGGAGTGGTTCTGTAGGTGGTGACCACAGATCAGTTCCTATGCTTCCTGGCTGATGTTTTGGTCACTTTTGAATGCTGGCGGTGCTTTCACTCTATTGGTAGCATGAGATGGAGCCTACAACCCACACAAGTGGCTCAGGTAGTGCAGCTCATCCAGGATGGCACATCAATGCGAGCTGTGGCAAGAAGGTTTGCTTTGTCTGTCAGCGTAGTGTCCAGAGCATGGAGGCGCTACCAGGAGACAGGCCAGTAAATCAGGAGACATGGAGGCGGCTGTAGGAGGGCAACAACCCAGCAGCAGGACCACTACCTCCGCCTTTGTGCAAGGAGGAGCACTGCCAGAGCCCTGCAAAATGACCTCCAGCAGGCCACAAATGTGCATGTGTCCACTCAAACTGACAGAAACAGACTCTATGAGGGTGGTATGAGGGCCCGATGTCCATAGGTGGGGGTTGTGCTTACAGCCCAACACTGTGCAGGATGTTTGGCATTTGCCAGAAAACACAAAGATTGGCAAAATTTGTCACATGTGACAGAGTCTGGAATCACCGTGAACGTTCTGCTGCCTGCAACATCCTCCAGCATGACCAGTTTGACGGTGGGTCAGTAATGGTGTGGGGTGGCATTTCTTTGGGGGGCCGCACAGCCCTCCATGTGCTTGCCAGAGGTAGCCTGACTGCCATTAGATGCCGAGATGAGATCCTCAGACCCCTTGTGAGACCATATGCTGGTGTGGTTGGCCCTGGGTTCCTCCTAATGCAAAACAATGCTAGACCTCATGTGGCTGGAGTGTGTCAGCAGTTCCTGCAAGAGGAAGGCATTGATGCTATGGATTGGCCCGCCCGTTCCCCAGACCTGAATCCGATTGAGCACATCTGGGACATTATGTCTCGCTCCATCCACCAACGCCACGTTGCACCACACTGTCCAGGAGTAGCCCATGCATTGTAGGGAGGTCATACAGGCACGTGGAGGCCACACACACTACTGAGCCTCATTTTGACTTGTTTTAAGGACATTACATGAAAGTTGGATCAGCCTGTAGTGTGGTTTTCCACTTAGATTTTGAGTGTGACTCCATATCCAGACCTCCATGGGTTGATAAATTTGATTTCCATTGATAATTTTGTGTGATTTTGTTGTCAGCACATTCAACTATGTAAAGATGAAAGTATTTCATACAATTAGTTCATTCATTCAGATCTAGGATGTGTTATCTTAGTGTTCCCTTTATTTTTTCGAGCAGTGATATAGGCATGTATGTGGAGAGTCATTTGTTGACAAATAATTCTGTTGCCATGTATTTTGGAACACTTTCAATGTTGGTGAGAAATCGTTTTAAAAATATACATTAATAAATGTTAATTTTAATACCCATTAGTGAAGGACTTAGGTTTAAGGAGCTTGGTATCTCATCAGATGGGTGTATATATAATTTTTTTGTGAAACACTAACATGACAGAGACCAAGAGAAAACTGTTTTGGCCTTTAGTGGACTAATTTAACTATATAGACATGTTTAACATGTACGTCAGGAGCTTTCCTCACATACGCACTAGATTGTTAAGCGAACAGGGCCTTACTGATGTTGCCCCCTGCTAATCCATACAACATCCCACTGAGAGGCAGCGCAGATCTTCACCCATCCTCTCACCTGTACTTTTCAAGTCCATCCATCCTGACACCATGCAGTTGCTGAGTGCAGAGTTGTGAGGGTCCAGGCTTGGGAAGCAAATGGGTTGAACTGTGGAGCCAAATCTGATCTTGTTCTTGGTCATGAGCAGCATCAGATCATTCCTGTGAAGAATCTCATCAAATTCCTCATGTATGATGACCTTATGGATGATGTAGGATGCTCTGGTGTGCAGCTCATTGTCCAGATTTGTGATTCCCACCACAACTATAAGATCTTTCCTGAAGAGGACAGATGGAACATAAAGATATTATTCCTAAATATCAATCTGACTAGATATCACAGAAAGTGGTGAGGGATAGTATCATAATATTTTTTGACTAGAGGTCTAACCTTAGTTTCAAAGCAGATGGTGCTGTTATTATCCAGAATTCACTGATGATTGTTCCCATTGCAAGATGGAATCCCATGTAGTTCTGAACTGATACCAACCAAGGGAAACTAGAGAAACTAAGTAGTCGCTTGTTCAGTGCATCCGCTGTGAGGACCTCAAACCTCCCACAGCCTGAAAGAAGCAGAATCGCCACTTGTCAGCTGTATCTATACATCATCTGACTGAAATATCCACTGCACCCTTAAACATACTGATTTTGTAAAAAAAAAAAAAAAATAATTGAGATTTTTTTAAACAGTACAATAATAGAAAAGTATGTAAATATGGTTATCATTGTAATCATATTGACCCACAGAATAAAGAACACATGTCCTTTTTACCATAAAGTGTACAGCTTGAAAATTAAACCCTCCAAAATTAGCAAAATTGCGTTTTTTTATTAAATTTCCTCACACAAAATTTGCTGGGTTCGCGGTACATTTTATGGTAAAATGAGAGGTGTAATTACAAAGTACACTTGGTCGCGCAAAAAACAAGCCCTCATATGGGTCTATGGATGGAAATATAAAAGAGTTATGGATTTTAGAAGGCGAGGAGGAAAAAAACTAAACAAATGCAAAAATTAAATTGGCCTGGTCCTTAACTCCTTAAGGAAGCAGGGCATATCCATACGCCCTTGTTTCCGAATCCTTAAGAACTCAGGTTGTATGGGTATACCCTGCTTTCTTCCGGCCCCTGCTGCTCGCCGGGCAGGGACCGCACCGGGATGCCTGCTGATATCGTTCAGCAGGCATCCCGACATATCGCCCAGGGGGGTCCTGAGGTCCCCCCATATCAGCAATCGCAGCAAATCGCCGGTCAATTCAGACCGGCGATTTGCTGCGATTCCGTTCCCCGCCCCTCGCCAAGTGGGGATCGGAGCCGGATGCCTGCTGAAATCATTCAGGAGGTGAGGAAGACCCCACCTTCCTTATTTCCTCCTCCTCCTCATCATCTTCGGATGATGAGCCACCAAGGCGGAGACGCCACCAAGGGAGGCCGCAAACCACCTCTGCTCCTGACCCTGTGCCTCATGATAGTATGAGTCCCCCTGGCGCTCATACTAGTCAAGCCCCCCAGTCAAGTTCACTGGTGCCCCATACCGGCAAACTTGTCTGGACTCAGCCAGCGGACCACGAGTCCGTGATTCCTGAGTTTGTTGGCGACTCAGGAATCAAGATTGACATTGTCGGGTTCACTAAAATGGACTATTTCAGTTTTTTTTTTCAGTGACGACTTTGTCAATCTGATGGTTGACCAGACGAACCTGTACGCCCAACAGTTCGTCGCCGCAAACCCAAGCTAATTTTTAGCTAGACCCAATGGATGGTACGCCGTCAATGCGGCCCAAATTAGGACCTTTTGGGGCCTCGTGCTGCATATGGGTCTAGTTAAAAAAAACAGTGTCCGGCAATACTGGAGTGGGGACGTCCTTTACCAGACCCCGCTTTACGGTATGGCCATGACACGTCCCCGGTTCAAGGCCATTCGGAAATGTTTGCATTATGCTGATAATGTCCCAACCACTTCGGGGCCAAATTTTGGGAGGCCTATGTCCCGGGGCAGGAGGTCGCTATTGATGAGTCTCTCATCAGCTTTAAGGGGGGACTCAGCTTCCGGCAATACATCCCTACCAAGCGAGCGCGGTATGGAGTGAAGATGTATAAACTTTGCGAGAGTACCTCAGAGTACACATGCAAGTTTATAGTGTATGAGGGACGAGATTCTAGTTTTGAACCCCCAGAATGTCCCCCCACTCTGGGTGTTACCGGGAAAATCGATTGGGGCCTTTTGAACCCATTGCTAGATAAAGGTTACCACCTTTACGTGAATAACTTTTATACTAGTATCCCTCTCTTCACATCCCTCGCCGCCAGATCCACGGTCACTTGTGGGACAGTCCGGAAGAATCAAAGAGGCCTTCCACCCCATCCCCTACATGCT
Organism: Hyla sarda; assembly: GCF_029499605.1. NCBI lineage: Eukaryota > Metazoa > Chordata > Amphibia > Anura > Hylidae > Hyla > Hyla sarda. Next base: position 142,967,310 of record NC_079194.1, on the reverse strand, counting down.
CCTATCCCCCGGGGTAAGTCCCGTGCCTTTTCCCATGAAAACCTGTTGCTGGTCAGGTATAAGGACAAGAGGGATGTCCTTATGCTCACCACAAATTCATGGGAACGGCAGCACCGACTGGTTCTCAAGCCCGATTGTATTCTGGACTACAATCGGTATATGGGGGGAGTTGATCTATCTGATCAAGTCCTCAAGCCATATGATGCCATGCGGAAAACACTGGTATGGTACAAAAAAGTTGCGGTCTACATGATACAGGTTGCCATGTACAACTCTTTTGTACTGTCCCAGTATGCTGGCAACACAGGGACATACCTGCAGTTTCAAGAGGTAGTTCTAAAGGCCCTCATCTTTGGTGACCGCCAAGGAGCGGGTCAGAGCACCTCTGGAACTTCAGTGCCCCAGATCGTGAAAAAATGCAGTGTGTGTCACAGGAGGGGGATTTTGAAGGACACCACCACTCAGTGTGACACTTGCCCCGATCATCCGGGCCTCTGCACTAAAAACTGTTTCAGGGAGTATCACACTTCCATGGAGCACTAAATTTTTAATCCTTTTCCCTGATTTTAATTCCCCTGAATTATACTCCAATGTACCAGTCCAGAGTACATTGTCCTCCAAATTTTTAAACCAAACAGCCCCCCCCCCCCCCCAAAAAACAAAAACAAAACACAAAAACCTATATCACAATACCCCTGATAAAAAGGGTAATGGACACAGGGACACAGAGTCAACAGCATTGGGGGTTTGCAGTTGCCTCAAATGCTCAGCGCTCTCTCCCCACCTGAGCGGGGTGCGCATTTGAGGTAACGGAATAGGGATGGCCACTCACATCACATTCCCAGAATGATGATTCAGAGCATAGGGTTTGGAGCGGGCATCATTTTTACTTTCAGCTATACTCTAGGTCATCATTCTGGGAATTGGCATATCCATATTAAAATTGCAATTTTCATTCCCCCCCCCCCCCCCCAAAGTACCAAATCTCCACTTCACCCCTATACACCTTCCCTAGGGGGTGTTCTGTTTGTAATAGGCTCACATGTGGGCGTTCCTTTCATGTATTTTCCTCTGAATGTATCTAACTGTTAGGTCCGTAACAAACATCGGCCTCAAATGCGAAGAGTTCTCGCTGAGCTCTGTCGTATTTCCAGGCGACAATTCGGAGTCACATGTTAGTTTTTCCCAGAAAGATGAAGCAGCTCATAGGTTGAAAATTGGAAAATACATTTAGGAAACACCTGTGCGTTCAAAATGTCCTCTTTACCCCTATACCCATTCCTCAGGGTGGGTACTTTCTGTAATGTTGTCACATGTGGGTGTTTAATTTTTGTATTTTCCTCTGAATGTATGTAATAGTCAGCTACTGATATGCCATAGGCCTCAAATACAAACTGACCTGTATGACTTCTGAGCCTTGTTGTGTGCCCGCCCGCCCGCCCAACACGTTTCCCCATATGTGGATGTATTTCCATAGTCTAGAGAAAAAGCCCTCCAAAATTTGTAACCCAATTTCTCCAATTACCCCTTGAGAAAATGTAAAAAATTAGGTAACCCCAGCATTTTAGTGTAAAAAATCAAATTTTTCATTTTACGGCCCATTGTTCAAAAAACCTGTGAGGTATAAGTACTCACTGTACCCCTTGTTACCTTCCTTGAGGGATGTAGTTTCACCCACACAAACCTGTCATACAGGCTTGTAGTGCGGGGGATACTGATCAGTATCACCCGCACTACAAGCCTATATGACAGGTTAGTGTGGGTGATACTGAGAACAGATTTCCTTTAAGGACCAAGCGTTTTTCTGTTTTTGCACTTTAGTTTTTCCCTCCTTACCTTTTAAAAATCATAACCTTTTCAATTTTGCACCTAAAAATCCATATTAGGGCTTATTTTTTGCGCCACCAATTCTACTTTGTAATGACATCAGTCATTTTACCCAAAAATCTACGGCGAAACACCATTTTGTAAATTTTGGGGCTTCCGTTTCTATGTTGTAAATTTTTCGGAAAAATTACACTTTATCTTTATTCTGTAGGTCCAAACGGTTAAAATGATACCCTACTTATATAGGTTTGATTTTTTCGTACCTTTGAAACAAATCATAACTACATGTACAAAAGTAATACATTTAAAATTGTCCTCTTCTGACCCCTATAACTTATATAATTTTTCCACGTACTGGGTGGTATGAGGGCTCATTTTTGGCACCCTGATCTGAAGTTTTAATCTGTATAATTTTTTTTTTTATAGGACTTTCTCATCGCTTTTTATTTGGTAAAAAAAAGTGACCCAAAATACACTATTTTGGATTTTATTTGCGCGTACGTCATTGACCGTGCGGTTTAATTTATGATATATTTTTATAGTTCGGACCTTTACGCACGCGGCGATACCACATATGTTTATTTTTATTATGTTTATATATTTTTTATGTGGAATTTGGGAAAAGGGGTTTGATTTAAACTTTGAACTTTTTTTTTTTTTACACTTTTAGTCCCCTTATGGGGGACTTTTAGGAGGAATCATTAGATTCCTCATACAGATCAATGGGATTCCATATAATCCCATTGATCTGTGTGCCCTGCGCTCGATTGATAAAGCCTGGCCCTGCCAGGCTTTATCATTCAGAGCGCAGGAGCCGCCGCAGCAGCAGTGGAATGCCCCCCCCCCTGCACGCGCCCGCTCGGCGGGGGGGGGGGGGGGGGGGGGGGAGATCCACCCCACTGGACCACCAGGGATAGGATAAAGGCACCTTTAGATGCCGCTGTCAACTTTGACAGCGGCGATCTTAAGGGTTAATAGCCGCCCGCGGCGATCGCCGCATGTCGGTTATTAACGCTGGCCCCCAGCTCAGCGACTGCTGAGGTAGCCTGAGGTCTTACCTCTCCTTTAGTGCCAGCTCCTGCGCTCAGAATGATAAAGCCTGGCAGGCTTTATCAATCGAGCTCAGAGCACACAGATCAATGTGGTTCTATGGAACCACATTGAACTATATGAGGAATCAAATGTTTCCTCCTAAAAGTCCCCTAAGTGGACTAAAAGTGTAAAAAAAAAAAAAAAAAAAGTTTAAAAACACACACATTCCCTTCCTTATTAAAAGTTTAAATCCGATGCGAGGGGATCTCACCTATAGTATCATGATATTCTCCTGAATGACTTCCGCCGGTTGGCGTTCTGATTATTGCTTAGGATGGGATGGGGAAGGGGTGCGGGTTGCTCGATTGATTTGATAATGCTGCATCGTGATATGTCTTGTTGATATAGTTAATATATCTATACTACACATTATTTCACAGGAATGCCCTGTGTGCATGTTTATAAAATTTTGAAAATTTTGAAAAAAAATATGTTTAAAAAAAAAAAAAGTTTAAATCACCCCCCCTTTTCCCCAAAAAATTCCAAAGTCCAAAATAGCGTATTTTTTGTCAATTTTTAAACCATAAAAAGTGAATAAAAAGCAATCAAAAAGTCTGATCAAAACAAAAATGGTAATGTCAGATCATGGCGCAAAAAATGAGCCCTCATACCACCCCGTACGCAAAAAAATAAAAAAAGTTATAGGGATCAGGAGATGACAATTTTAAATGTATTAATTTTCGTGCATGTAGTTATGATTTTTTCCAGAAGTACAACAAAATCAAACCTATATAAGTAGGGTATCATTTTAATCGTATGGACCTACAGAATAAAGAGAAGGTGTCATTTTTACCAAAAAAATGTACTGCGTACAAACGGAACCCCCCAAAATTTACAAAAATTGTTTGTTTCGCCATAGATTTTTGGCTAAAATGACTGACGTCATTACAAAGTAGAATTGATGGCGCAAAAAAAATATGGTTTTTTAGGTGCAAAAGTGAAAGGGTTATGATTTTTAAAAGGTAAGGAGGAAAAAATGAAAGTGTAAAAACAGAAAAATGCTTGGTCCTTAAGGGGTTAAGGGCTGGACCATAGAAGTAAATGGTGCCTGCTGTTCCCGTTAACAGTATCTGTCAGCATTGTACTTCTTCCTGGATTAGAAGGGTGACATGTAAAGGAGAGTTTACCTCAGGCTAAGTTTCTACTTGTTTTCTTTTTGGGGGAAAACGCCAAGAAAAACGTCAATTCTGCCGCATGGCGTTTTTTCGGCCAAAAACCGCTGTGGCCAGATGTTAGCTAGGGTACCATTAAAAAAATAATAATAAAAAAGATACAGTAGTGATGGAAAAAAAATTTATTTAACAAAATGTATCTTTTTTATAACATTTTTATTAATTTTTAAACAGGGATCAATTTATGTGGGCGGACAGGGCACTAAAAATATAGACAATAATAAAAATGTAGTGTGTGTGTTTTTCACTTTCTATTCTTTATTTTTTTTAGGTGGTACTACTACTCCCAGCATGGAACACACATTGTTTCATGATGGGAGTAGTAGTACCTGTACTAATTGACAGATTGCCCCGGGTCCGTCCTGTATAATGTATAGATGCGGCCGGCTGCTCTTCTATGGTCCCCTGCACTGCCGTATATATATACACCTATTCATATTTCCCACAGAGAGTTGTGATTGGCCAGATGGTTCCAGCCAATCACAACTCTCTGTGGGAAATATGAATAGGTGTATATATACGTCAGTGCAGGGAACCATAGAAGAGCGGCTGGCCGCATCTATACATTATACAGGAGGATCACAGCGGGTGTCAGGAGTGACATCCACTGTGATCTTTCCTTAACTGCAGGTACTACAGCTCCCAACATGGAACAGAGTGTGCTCCATGCAGGGAGTAGTAGTATCTGCAGTTAAGGAAAGATCACAGGGGTATCACTCCTGACATCCGCTGTGATCGTCTTATACAGCGCTCGCATCTCTGCAGAGCTGTGATTGGCTGCAACCATCCGGCCAATCCCCACTCTGGGCTTAAAATATGAAGTTCTATTCACATCACTGGCCGGAGTATAGTGCAGAGATGTGAGCGCTGTATAGAGCCGCTCCACATCTCTGCTATATTATGGACGATCGCATTGGGCGATATGTCTATTAGTACAGGTGCTACTACTCCCATCATGGAACAGTGTGTTCCATGCTTAAAGTAGTAGTACTACCTAAAAAATGTCAAAAAAAGAGAGGGAAAAAAATTGTGAAACACACACACTTTATTAAAAATTAATAAAATTTTTGTTATAAAAAATATAAATTTCGTTTTTTTTTCCCCATCACTACTGCATCCTTTTTTTTTTGGTACCCAACACATTTTGGGTACCAAAAACAAAATAAAAGAATGCCAAAGGGGCCAAAAATGCAATTTCCACACAAATGAAAAAAAACTCCAGAATAAATGCCAGATGCAGGGAATTACACTGGCGTTTTTTCAGGTGTTTTTTCTTGTGTTTTTTTCAAACCAAAAAACGCAGGACATAAAACCAAGTAGAAACTTAGCCTTACCCCGCTGTATTTCACCTGGCATTTCATTTTCCTCTATAAATATATGATGGGGCAGATGCAAAATAGGTAAATATAAAACTGTTGGTTGCTATAGGCAACAACATATTTCTTTAGACAGTTTTAGTAAATAAGGCCCATCTTTGTCTTCCCTTTTATTTGCAGTGGAAAGAAACGTCTCCTATCTTATGAACTGTTCATGAATTTACTGAACACCAGCGCATAGGATACCTACTGGCAGACAAGCAGTGGATACAGGCGATGAGGATCGTGCTGCACATCATCATATTGACCCTAAAATACACAAATCATGAGCACTAGTGAGGCTGACACCTGCAGAATATCATCCAAGACATTGCATCATGGCTGTTTCCTCACTTCATATTCATCAATCAGGGCTACATCCAGATTTACGGATACGAAATACACAGAAGGATGCGCTGTCACACGCCTCCGGGAGAGGGCGCTGGATGACACAAAGCTATGGGAACGTTATCGCCATAGTAACGGAACGGGCAGCTGCTCTGAGGGGGAGAAGACGCGTCGTGACGTTAGGGGGCGTGTCCTTCAAAGCCAGGATTAGAACGTGCAAGGCGGGAAACCGAGTCTGTCAGTGAAGCAAAACTGAATCGGGAGACGAGATGTGGGACTCGTACATGCCGGTGGAGGCCAGCCTTGGCCGGGAGGAGAACTTCCTGTCACTCGATGACCTGTTGATGTCTCAGGAGAAGCTGCCATGCCGGGTGGAGAGCGGCTTCCCCCGCCTGGGCTTCCTGGAAAAAGGGGGAGACAGCGACAATATCCCTGAGGTAAAGTCATGTGATCATGTCACACCTCAAGCAGTGCCCCCCCCCCCCCCCCATATTATATACAGCTGGGGTTATACATGAGCACCCCCCCCCCCCATATTATATACAGCTGGGGTTATACATGAGCACCCCCCCCCATATTATATACAGCTGGGGTTATACATGAGCACCCCCCCCCCATATTATATACAGCTGGGGTTATACATGAGCACCCCCCCCCCATATTATATACAGCTGGGGTTATACATGAGCACCCCCCCCCCCATATTATATACAGCTGGGGTTATACATGAGCACCCCCCCCCCATATTATATACAGCTGGGGTTATACATGAGCACCCCCCCCCATATTATATACAGCTGCGGTTATACATGAGCACCCCCCCATATTATATACAGCTGGGGTTATACATGAGCACCCCCCCCCCCCATATTATATACAGCTGGGGTTATACATGAGCACCCCCCATATTATATACAGCTGGGGTTATACATGAGCACCCCCCCATATTATATACAGCTGGGGTTATACGTGAGCACCCCCCCCCCCCATATTATATACAGCTGGGGTTATACGTGAGCACCCCCCCCCCCATATTATATACAGCTGGGGTTATACATGAGCACCCCCCATATTATATACAGCTGGGGTTATACATGAGCACCCCCCCATATTATATACAGCTGGGGTTATACATGAGCACCCCCCATATTATATACAGCTGGGGTTATACATGAGCACCCCCCCCCCATATTATATACAGCTGGGGTTATACATGAGCACCCCCCCCATATTATATACAGCTGGGGTTATACATGAGCACCCCCCCCCCCCCCATATTATATACAGCTGGGGTTATACATGAGCACCCCCCCCATATTATATACAGCTGGGGTTATACATGAGCACCCCCCCCCCCCCCCATATTATATACAGCTGGGGTTATACATGAGCACCCCCCCCCCCATATTATATACAGCTGGGGTTATACATGAGCACCCCCCCCCCATATTATATACAGCTGGGGTTATACATGAGCACCCCCCCCCCATATTATATACAGCTGGGGTTATACATGAGCACCCCCCCCCCATATTATATACAGCTGGGGTTATACATGAGCACCCCCCCCCATATTATATACAGCTGGGGTTATACATGAGCACCCCCCCCCATATTATATACAGCTGGGGTTATACATGAGCACCCCCCCATATTATATACAGCTGGGGTTATACATGAGCACCCCCCCCATATTATATACAGCTGGGGTTATACATGAGCACCCCCCCATATTATATACAGCTGGGGTTATACATGAGCACCCCCCCATATTATATACAGCTGGGGTTATACATGAGCACCCCCCCCATATTATATACAGCTGGGGTTATACATGAGCACCCCCCCCATATTATATACAGCTGGGGTTATACATGAGCACCCCCCCCCATAGTAAATACAGCTGGGGTTATACATGAGCACCCTGAGACCCCCCTCCCCCATATTATATGCAGCTGGGGTTACACATGAGCACCCCCCATATTATATGCAGCTGGGGTTATACATGAGCACCCCCCCATATTATATACAGCTGGGGTTATACATGAGCACCCCCCCCCATATTATATACAGCTGGGGTTATACATGAGCACCCCCCCCATATTATATACAGCTGGGGTTATACATGAGCACCCCCCCCCCATATTATATACAGCTGGGGTTATACATGAGCACCCCCCCCCCCATATTATATACAGCTGGGGTTATACATGAGCACCCCCCCCATATTATATACAGCTGGGGTTATACATGAGCACCCCCCCCCCCATATTATATACAGCTGGGGTTATACATGAGCACCCCCCCCCCATATTATATACAGCTGGGGTTATACATGAGCACCCCCCCCCATATTATATACAGCTGGGGTTATACATGAGCACCCCCCCATATTATATACAGCTGGGGTTATACATGAGCACCCCCCCCCCCATATTATATACAGCTGGGGTTATACATGAGCACCCTGAGACCCCCCTCCCCCATATTATATGCAGCTGGGGTTACACATGAGCACCCCCCATATTATATGCAGCTGGGGTTATACATGAGCACCCCCCCATATTATATACAGCTGGGGTTATACATGAGCACCCCCCCCCATATTATATACAGCTGGGGTTATACATGAGCACCCCCCCCATATTATATACAGCTGGGGTTATACATGAGCACCCCCCCCCCATATTATATACAGCTGGGGTTATACATGAGCACCCCCCCCCCCCATATTATATACAGCTGGGGTTATACATGAGCACCCCCCCCATATTATATACAGCTGGGGTTATACATGAGCACCCCCCCCCCCATATTATATACAGCTGGGGTTATACATGAGCACCCCCCCCCATATTATATACAGCTGGGGTTATACATGAGCACCCCCCCCCATATTATATACAGCTGGGGTTATACATGAGCACCCCCCCATATTATATACAGCTGGGGTTATACATGAGCACCCCCCCCCCCCATATTATATACAGCTGGGGTTATACATGAGCACCCCCCCCATATTATATACAGCTGGGGTTATACATGAGCACCCCCCCCCATATTATATACAGCTGGGGTTATACATGAGCACCCCCCCCATATTATATACAGCTGGGGTTATACATGAGCACCCCCCCCATATTATATACAGCTGGGGTTATACATGAGCACCCCCCCCCATAGTAAATACAGCTGGGGTTATACATGAGCACCCTGAGACCCCCCTCCCCCATATTATATGCAGCTGGGGTTACACATGAGCACCCCCCATATTATATGCAGCTGGGGTTATACATGAGCACCCCCCCATATTATATACAGCTGGGGTTATACATGAGCACCCCCCCCCCATATTATATACAGCTGGGGTTATACATGAGCACCCCCCCCATATTATATACAGCTGGGGTTATACATGAGCACCCCCCCCCCCATATTATATACAGCTGGGGTTATACATGAGCACCCCCCCCCCCCATATTATATACAGCTGGGGTTATACATGAGCACCCCCCCCATATTATATACAGCTGGGGTTATACATGAGCACCCCCCCCATATTATATACAGCTGGGGTTATACATGAGCACCCCCCCCATATTATATACAGCTGGGGTTATACATGAGCACCCCCCCCCATAGTAAATACAGCTGGGGTTATACATGAGCACCCTGAGACCCCCCTCCCCCATATTATATGCAGCTGGGGTTACACATGAGCACCCCCCATATTATATGCAGCTGGGGTTATACATGAGCACCCCCCCATATTATATACAGCTGGGGTTATACATGAGCACCCTGAGGAGACCCCCCCCATATTATATACAGCTGGGGTTATACACGAGCACCCTGAGGAGACCCCCCCCCATATTATATACAGCTGGGGTTATACATGAGCACCCTGAGGAGACCCCCCATATTATATACAGCTGGGGTTATACATGAGCACCCTGAGGAGACCCCCCCCCCCCCATATTATATACAGCTGGGGTTATACATGAGCACCCTGAGGAGACCCCCCCCATATTATATACAGCTGGGGTTATACATGAGCACCCCCCATATTATATACATCTGCGGTTATACTTGAGCACCCCCCCATATTATATACAGCTGGGGTTATACTTGAGCACCCTGAAGAGACACCCCCCCCCCCATATTATATATACAGCTGGGGGTTATACATGAGCACCCTGAGGAGACCCCCCCCATATTATATACAGCTGGGGTTATACATGAGCACCCTGAGGAGACCCCCCCATATTATATACAGCTGGGGTTATACATGAGCACCCCCCAATATTATATACATCTGGGGTTATACTTGAGCACCCTGAGGAGACCCCCCCCATATTATATACAGCTGGGGTTATACATGAGCACCCTGAGACCCCTCCCATATTATATACAGCTGATTTTATACATGAGCACCCTGAGGAGACCTCACCCCCCATATTATATACAGCTGGGGTTATACATGAGCACCCTGAGGAGACCCCCATATCTCACGTTACAGAAGAGGGCAGGACAGGGAGTGAATATTGATGAGGCAGGGGAGCTGGGTGAGCCTGCTCCCCACCTCCATTGTGCACAGGAGCACAATGGAAACAGAATTAGTAATGGGCATAACTTTGGAAATAGTGTATACTAGAAACAATTTGTCTGGCACTGCATAGATTTAGCCTAACTAGGCATGTTGAATACAGCTAATAATGAAAGCTGGGAGTTTCGTGAGACAGGTGGTGCTCACTCCTATAATGCACAAAATGCTTCCAGCATTGGATTATAGAAAGATGCTAGGAAAGCACTCACCACTTACTCATTTCTTATGCCCTTTATTCAAGTGTGAAAACACATGGCAGGGTACACGGTGTGGATAGACCAGCAGCGGAAGGCAGCGCCAGGAAACCTCCTTATAACCGTTGTGACAGCTGTTTTTGTAGTACAAGACTACTTCATCAGACCTGAGGGTCCCCCCCCAAATCATGTCGGCGAACGCCCCAAATCGCCGGTGAAGTCACACTGACGATTCTGGTCATACGTGTGGCCCAGAGTTAGATGGTGATCAATGGTGACCGTGAATCATCTACTGTAGTGATCCCGCCAACCCCCCCCCCCCCCGCCCCCATATAACGGTGTGTGACAGCGGCGATCTAAAGGGTTACATGACAGCTATTAACGCTGACACCCAGCTACAGGATTCAGCTGGGGGCTGGCCGGTATGACACAGGCTCGAGTCAAAATAGGGCAATTTCAAACATACTAATTTTGTTAAAATAGTTTGAGGTTTTTTTTTATAAGCTGTAAAATTATAGAAAAGCATATGACATGGATATCATTTCATTCGTATTAACCGACAGAATAAAGAAAACTTCATTTTTACCATAAAGTGTACACTGTGAAAACAAAACCTTCCAAAATTAGCTAAATTGCGGTTTTCTTTTCAATTTTCCCACATAAATATTTTTTGGTTGCGCCGTACATTTTATGGTAAAATAAGTGATGTCATTACAAAGTAAAATTGATGCAAAAAACAAGCCCTCATATGGGTCTGTGGATGGAAATATGAGTTATGATTTTAAGGAGAGGAGGAAAAAACGAAAATGCAAAAATAAAATGGGCCTGGTCCTTAAGGAGTTAAACTGTATCTTTTTATTTGCCGGACTAAAAAACTCCCAAAACGTGGTGTGAATGCACCCAAAGCAAGTTTCAAATAGTGGTCTGGAGTGAGATTTTGTAACCATTTAAAATTCTCATTTAATAAAACGGCAACCACTACAAGTGAAAGCTCTTTACTTCCACCACACTGCTTATTTGAAAAGAATGTATGTGAACACTTTTGCAATAAACGCCAAAAAAAAGTGTGAAACGAATGATAAAATATCCCCATCCCCCCCCCCCACATCTCAATCACGATTACGGTGTACCATTACGACAATGTGGGAGGCTGGGTGTTCTTATATCGCATCAAAATCACTGTCCTGGATGCCATCAGTAAAAATGTAGTGCTCAAGCTGGGGTCCCAGTAATGTCTGCAATAACAAACACAGAAACTAACCTGCTCTAGAACTCTTTAACCCCTTAAGGACGCAGGGTTTTCCGTTTTTGCATTTTCATTTTTTCCTCATCACCTAAAAATCAGAACGCTTTAAATTTTGCACATAAAATTCCATATGATGGCTTATTTTTTGCGCCACCAATTCTACTTTGCAGCGACATTAGTCATTTTACCCAAAAATCCATGGCGAAACGGAAGAAAAATACATTGTGCGACAAAATTGGAGAAAAAATTTAATTTTGTAACTTTTTGGGGCTTCCGTTTCTACGCAGTGCATTTTTCGGTAAAAATAACACCTCTTTATTCTGTAGGTCCATACGGTTAAAATGATACCCTACTTATATAGGTTGGATATTGTCGTACTTCGGAAAAAATCATAACTACATGCAGGAAAATTTGTTAAAAATTCTCATCTTCTAACCCCTATAACTTTTTTTTTTTTCCCGTGTGCGGGCCGGTATGAGGACTCCTTCTTTGCGCCGTGTTCTGAAGATTTTATCGGTACCATTTTTGTATTGATCGGACTTTTTGATCGCTTTTTATGCATTTTTTCATGATATAAAAAGTGACCAAAAATACGCTATTTTGCGCGTACGCCATTGACTGTGTGATTTAATTATATATTTAAAGTTCGGACATTTCCGCACGCGGTGATACCACACGTTTGTTTTTATTTAGTTTTTTTTTTTTTTATGGGAAAAAGGGGGGTGATTCAAACTTTTATTGTTTTAAATTTTTTTTTTTTTGTAGTGCTATAGCTCCCATAGGGAGCTATAGCACTGTACACACTGATCTCTTATGCTGATCCCTGCAAAGCCATAGCTTTGCATGGATCAGCGAGATAGGGGCTTGATTGCTCAAGCCTGTAGCTCAGGCTTGGAGCAATCAAACCCAGATCGGACACGACGGAGCAAGGTAAGGGGGTCTCCACTCGCGTCCTAGCTGATTGGGACATCGCGATTTTATCGCAATGTCCCGATCAGCCCGACAGAGCTGCTGGGAAGCGTTTACTTTCCCTTTCAGACACGGCGGTCAACTTTGATCACCGTGTCTGAAGGGTTAATAGCGCGCGGCACAACGATCGGTGCCGTACGCTGTTAGCCCAGGGTCCCGACCCTGCAGCCGGGACCGACCCGGTGTTTTAAACACCGGGATCGGTCGTACAGGTACGTCCTACGTCCTTAACAGGTTAAAAGCGGGGAAAGATAACCAGACATGGGTCAGGGTTTCTCTCGACCATCTGCAAAGCCAACACAGATCTGAGAATGTAGGGAAGGTTAAATGAAGTAGGAACCTAGTCCCATTGGGATAACAGTTTGTAGTCTATTGTGCTTTGCATCAGATGGACAGTTTGGGGCACGGAATAAATAACTCCAGTTGCTAACAAGTGTTTTGCCTAACTCCTCCTTATGTCAAGCTTCTGTGTAAAAAGGGTGAGAGCGCATCTAGGCCATATGTCACTGATAAAGGCCGCAACAGCAGTGGAGAAAGCTGCTTGTGTTGCCAGTGACATGTGAGATAATTACCCCAGTCACTCCTTACAGCTCTGCTATAATACTGGATTTATTCTCTTGATTAGGGCACCAAGATGGAGTTGCCGCTATGGATGGTGAAGGGTCTGTATGACAATAAGCGAAGAATTGTTTCTGTTGAGCTTCCAAAGATCTACCAGGAAGGCTGGCGAACCGTCTTTAGTGCAGATGCTAATGTGGTGGACCTGCACAAGATGGGACCACATTACTATGGCTTTGGCTTCCAGCTGCTCAACTTTGAGAGTCCGGAAAATACAGAGATTGCAAAGACAATATTGCAGGTAAAATCCCCAGATGAACCAGTGCTACAGAGAGACCACAGCTAAACAAACATATTAAGCACCCATTCCATGTTCTATAGCAGGGTTACTCCACTAAATTTAGTAAAGGTTCACTTACCTAGGTGTTCGATTGCTAGACCCCAACCGATCATAAACTAGGCTGGAAACGAGGCGCATGGAGTTCTTCATGCGAGGTACGTGGGTGCATCACAATATGAAAAGGTATCCCAGTTTCATCACATTAGATACCCAAATATGCTTCATATTTGGGTCATTAATGTGAGATTCATGGGATTAACCTCTTAAGGACGCAGGGTGTACCTGTACGCCCTGCGCCTGGCATCACACCGGGTCGGTCCCAGCTTCTATTCATAGCCGGGACCCTGAGCTAATAGCGCACGGCACCGATCGTTGTGCCGCGCACTATTAACCCTTCAGACACTGCGATCAAAGTTGACTGCCGTGTCTGAAAGTGAAAGTAAAAGCTTCCCGGCAGCTCAGTGGGGCTGATCGGCACTATCGCAATGAAATCACCATGTCCCGATCAGCTAGGACGTGAGCGGAAGCCCCCTAACCTTGCTCCGTCGCGTCCGATTGGCGTTTGATTGCTCCAAGCCTGAGCTACAGGCTTGAGCAATCAACTCCCTATTACGCTGATCCATGCAAAGCTATGGCTTTGCTGGGATCAGGGCAAAAGATCAGTGTGTGCAGTGTTATAGCCCCCTATCGGAGCTATAACACTGCAAAAAAAAGTGAATAAAAAGTTAATAAAGGTCATTTAACCCCTTCCCTAATAAAAGTTTGAATCACCCCCCTTTTCCCATAAAAAAAACTGTAAATAAAAATAAATTTATGTGTTATCGCAGTGTTTGTAAATGTCCGAACTATAAAAATATATAGTTAATTAATCCGCATGGTCAATGGCGTACGTGGAAAAAAGTTCCAAAATAGTGTATTTTTGGTCACTTTTTATATCATAAAAAAATTTATAAAAAGCGGTCAAAAAGTCCGATCAATGCAAAAAATGGTACCGATAAAAACTTCAGAACACAGCGCAAAAAAAATAAGCCCTCATACTGGCCCATACGCGGAAAAATAAGTTATAGGGGTCAGAAGATGACAATTTTAAACGTATACATTTTCCTGCATGTAGTTATGATTTTTTCCAGAAGTATGACAAAATCAAACCTATATAAGTAGAGTATCATTTTAATTGTATAGACCTTCTAAAGAGAAGGTGTCATTTTTACTGAAAATGCACTGCGTAGGAACGGAAGCCCCTCAAAAGTTACAAAATGACATTTTTTCTTCAATTTTGTCGCACAATTAATTTGTTTTCCGTTTTGCCGTGGATTTTTTGGAAAATGACTGTCACTGCAAAGTAGAATTGGTTGCGCAAAAAATAAGCCATCATATGGAATTTTATGTGCAAAATTTAAAGCGTTATGATTTTTAGAAGGGGATGAGGAAAAAATTTAAATGCAAAAAAGAAAAACCGCCGAGTCCTTAAGGGGTTAAAATAAGCCCTTTGTACTTCTACTACTGTATTGAGTTAGTTGCCCCCTGTGCCTTCCATTAGTAATCCCATCCTTTTATTTATTCTATCTTTAAACTATCCAGTGTAGTGTGTTCAGTGCTGGAAACAGACATCTTGGGAATACACCACTGACTCTGGGGTAGGCGGGGGAATGCCAGCTTCAGATATGTGATCCTCAGTCTGTGCCTAGTTTAACCTCCCCTTCAGCTTTCTCCCTTATAATCTCTGAACAATGAATAAATATTTTACTCACCTAGCATAAGAACACTTCTTTGTTGCAAAGCACCTAATGTAAAAGCTGCCTTGCAGCTGAAAGCTTTTCTATATACCACTGATAGTGTCACCTTGATATTGAGAGATGGCTCCTCTTAAAGGTCCGGACAGCAGGGGAATGGAAAGCTGATGCCATTGGTCTGCAGACTTAATGGGGTACACCACTGGAAAACATCTTTTTCTCTATCTGCTCCATTGGGGGACACAAACCATGGGTGTATGCTGCTGTCACTAGGAGGTTCGACACTATGGCAACAAGAGAAGTCGGCTCCTCCCAGCAGGGTATACCCGCCCACAGGCACCTGAGGTAATCAGTTTTAGCTTAGAGTCTTAAGGAGGTGGACATGGTCTGGAGTGCTCTCCAGACCAGGTCTTATGTTTTATTTTCCTAGTTAGGGATGTGTTTAGTTTTCTATTCCTTTTTCTTTCACGTTTTCAGCTGGGGACTCGGGAACTGCGGCTCACTGTTTCCCCATTGCGATGGAGGGGGCACAGACATTGCGTATATGCGCTGTTAACCCCCTCTCACCAACGGTCAGCGTCTGGGGTTGTACCTCATGGGTCCGGGGCCCCCTATTTCCTGCTCGCCTCGCTCGCACATGGTAGCCTGGCGTGATGCAGGTGACAAAAAGCTGACTGAAGACTCCACAGAAGACTCCATTAGGTAAGTTCTTCTGACTGAGGTGAGTATATTTCCCTTTCTTCCTTAGGTGCGGATTTGCAACCTCTGGAGACCCACAGTTTTTGGCCCACCTTTCTCATGTGTCTAATGGGGTTGGCATGGACAGGGGGCTTTCTTTATTCTGGGGTGAGCAGTGGCATGTGTGTAAGGGGACAGTTTATTTCACTGGCCATTTGTGTGTGTGCTTTTTTTCTGACTGAACTAGAGCAGACCTTTAGCGCGGCAGACAGCCGCGGCGTTGCTCTTCTCAGAGCGCCGGCCTACTTTAGCTTTCAGCAGTGGCTGCTGCCGGCGGCGTCTCGCTCGCTCCGTTCTCCGCGAGCGCATATGCATTCGCATGTGCGCTCAGGCCAAGGAGCGGGCGCCATTACTGTTCTACTTATTCTCCCGGTACGCTTTAACTCCGCCCACCCAGGACCGCCAGGGCTTCTACAGGGCGTGAACTGGCCACCAATCAGCGCTGTGCGCGCGCACATGGTGGCAAGGGCCAATCAGCAGCGCCCCTGCTCCTAGCTCGGCCCTCTCTTGCGATTGGCCGGCATATTCTCCCTCTCTGACTGCTAGAGCGGAGTTTCCCTCAGCTGCCCTGGGGAGGATACCTGGACATAGTCTTGGGTGAGACATTTAAATTTTTACTTTGTCTGTACCCAGAACTGTTCCTACCTCTAAACAGATATCTGGAGTGTTAGCCACTCATTACATCTGTTATAGCTGTAACTCAAAAGTGTCTGGTTCTGCTGAACCACTTGTTCTGCCTGCACCACTGCTCCCCCAGAGCCCCCTGCTATTCTACCCAGTTGTTCTTCCAGACCCAGTGGGTTCGGCCGCCCCTCCAGCCCTGGTTCCCTCTCTCTCCTGGTCTATATCCGACTTGGCTCAGGTCTCCCGTTATGTGGTGACTGCCTTAGAGAGGCCCTTCCTACACCGGCCTTTCGAAGGGTCCCGCTCTCCCCCTATACTAGCGCTCTCGCAGCGTCATAGGGGTGTTTTCATCTGATTCCCCGAGTCTTCTGGCAGGCACGGGCGCTCCCCTCGCAGGCATCGCCCCGTTACTGACCTGTAGCAAGCGTCACTCCCCTAGAGGACGCTCCCATGGTCGCCGCTTTGGCTCTCCAGACCCACATACCAGGTCCTTTTCCCTCTCTTCCAGGGCCGCCTCCCACGTTCCCATTCACCTGGAGAACTTGTGGATGAAGTTTCCGATTCAGCCTCTGATTCAGTAGACCGCACGGATATGTCGGACATGGTGCACTCATTGGTTTCGGCCATAAGAGACGCCTTCCATCTAGAGGACACAGGATCTTCGGACGTGGCTCCATAAGTTTCCTTTCATCGTGCCCAACCTCCAGGGCTGCCTCACCTTGTTTCCATTCACCTGGAGAACTTGTGGATGAGGTTTCTGATTCGGCCTCCGACTCAGAGGACCGCACGGATGTGCCTGATGTGGTGTACTCATTGGTTGCGGCCATAAGAGACACCTTCCATCTAAAGGACCCAGGAACTTCGGACGTGGCTCCAGAAGTCTCCTTAATATGTGCCCGACCGGCACCCAAGACTTTCAGCTCTCAAGCTGAATTTTACGCCCTCCTGGTATTTGCCTGGAGGCACCCTAAGTTTCAGGAAACAAAGAAGGTTCAAGCGCGGTATTCCTTCGCCAAGGACCTCATTGCTCGGTGGACCTCCTCTCCAACTGTGGATCCGCCGGTCTCCAGCCTCTCTAAGGCGCCTACCCGGCCGTTGGCTAATGCGGCTGCCTTCAAGGATCCAGCGGACATGAAGGTGGAGGCTTTGGCACATTTTGCCTTTGAGGCAGCAGGTTCTTCTTACCTTTGCTTCTGCCTGGGTGTCAAGGCCCTTTCGGTATGGTCTCCCAACTCCGCCAGGGTAGTCTTCAAGATCCCTCTGGGGGATTTCTTTAATCTAGCTCTCCAATGCTCCACAGATGGAGATTTTCTGGATTCTGCTGCCTTTGCCACAAGCTACCTGGTAGCCACCGTCCCTCCATGTGGCTTAAAGCCTGGAATGCGGATGCCACCTTCAGGAAGTGAGGCGACGGGCAGGAAAGAGTTCTTTATTACCTCTGGATAAGGCTCACAGAACCACTTTCGTCGTAAGTCCTCCTTCCGGTCCTGCAGACCTTTGGTACCAACAAAAGGTCCAGCCAGGCGCCTTCTCGGGAAGAGGGCTCCTTCCTTCCGATCCCGTTCCTCCTGGAGGTAGGCTATCCGTTCAGGCCGTTTTGCGGCCTCATCGGGCACCTGTAGGCCTTCCTCGATCTGATGGGTCGCCTCTTACTCTTCCGGGATGCCTGGACTACGCACATTCATTGTCCCGGTTCCTTCAGGGGAACGTTTTCGAGGTTTATTCCAACCTCTTTGTGGTCCCCAAGAAAGGCGTTTCTGTTCGCCCAATCTTGGTTCTCGAGTATCTCAGCCAGCATCTTCTGCTTCCCATCCCGAATGGAGTGTCTCCGTTCGGTGCTGGCATCCCTGGTTCATGGGGAATTTTCGTTCCTCGGTGGACATCAAGGATGCATGCCTCCACATCTCATTGTTCCGGTCATCAGCGGTACCTCCGCTTTGCAGTTCCGGACGGTCATTTTCTATTGTGGCTCTCCATTTCGGTCTGGCCACTTCTCCGGACCTTTAACAAAGTCCCGGCGCCTGTGATAGACCCTTTCACGGACAACAGTTGTTTCCGTGATTCCTTACTTGGATGACCTTCTGATCAGAGTTCCAGCCAGGGACCAGATCCTGGAGAGTCTTGGTCTCAACCTCCAGACCTTGTCTCTCTTCGGTTGGATGGTCCTTTTGGACAAGTCCAACAGCTTTCCTGGGGCTCCAGTTCGACACGGCCTCTGCCCGTTTTCAACTCTGCCAACCAATCGGCTGACTCTTTTATCAAATTCCGATGACATCGGCACCCTGCTCCCAGTTTCCATTCGCTTTTGCATGGATGTCCTGGGTCGGTTAGCGGCGGCCGTGAAGGCCGTGCCATTTGCCCAGTTTAATCACCGACCTCTTCAATTGGTGATTCTCTTCCGGTGGGACAGGTCTCCATTGTCACTCGACAGTCTTGTCGGTCCCTTCTATGGTGGCTGCTTTTTCGGGGCCGTTCCTTCCTGCCCCTCCCTGCCAGTCTGTCAGGCTGGGGAGGTGTTTTCATGGACTGGCCGGTCTGGGGCCTTGGTCCCTCGAAGCCCTTTTTTCCCCCCTTCATGTTGGGGCCTAGGGCCATCCTTTCTTTGCTTGCTGCTTAGGAAATTCCCTCCTGGGCAGAAATCAGGTTTCCGGCCATCTCGGCGCTTTTCATTCCGGGCGTTTCTGGGATGTGGTCTTTCTCAGCCGCTCCTCAGCCATCGAAGGCGAGTGGTCCCTACATCTGGAGGGGTTTTGCAGTGATCTGCAACCTCTGGGGTGCTCCCAGGCGTGGACTTCTGCATGTCCCACCACAACCTAGCGTAACTCTTTCTTGGTCGGCATTGCCCTACCTTATCTGTTTATTGGTCTGGCTTTGCCCTACCTTATGTTTCCTCCCCTTCCTCTCTTTTCGGGGTCCGGAGGAAACTCTCAGCAGAGGGCGTTCCCGCCATTCTCGTGACCCAGACTGGCCCCCCGGCGGGCGTGGTACGTCGTCGTGGTCAGGCTCCTGTACTACTTACCTCTGCACCTTCCCTATCGTCCAGACCTCCTATATCAGGTCTCCTGTGCCACCCCTATTTACCGTCTCTGCTTTTGAAGGCGTGATGTTGAGACAGCGGTTTTGAGGACCCGGGGTTTCTCTTCCCAAGTGGTTCACACCATACTGAGGGCTCGCAAGCCTTCCACTACAAAGGTTTACCACCATACCTGGTGGTCTTATTTCTGTTGGTGTGAAACTCAGTCTTTTTCTCCTGTCGTGGTTGGCTTTCGGCCGTTTCCATTCTTTTTCAACGTTATTTGACGTTCAATTATCATGTCCGAACCTAGTTCAGGGAGTGGCACAAGCTGCCCCTCCTTATCAGTCCCTTTATTTTCCCTTGGGACTTACACTTGGGCGTCCTGCAGAGCACCTAAGACCCTTTTGACCCTCTCAGGGACATTTCTTTTCGCCTCCTTCCCCAGAAGGTGGCGTTCCTTATTGCTCTTACCTCTGTTAGGAGGGTGTCGGAGCTGGTAGCTCGTCCGTCCTTCTTACCTGAGATTGTTCTCATTGAGATGAAAAAGTCAAAAAACCTTGTCCTACCGTCCTCTTGTCCGGCCCCTTCTCATTCCTGGAAGTGTTTGTTCCACAACCTGGTTGTGGTGAGGGCTGTTCGGACTTCTCTGTCACTCTTTCCTTTCGGTAGTGTGACCCCCTTTTTTGTTTTTCCGGAAGGACGTTGTATAGGACAACCTTCTTCTACGACCACCATTTTTTTTGTGGATCCGGTCTGCTCTCTTTGGGAGCTTACCGCTGCAAGGGGAAGATCCCACCCTTCAGGGGTTGGCTCATTCCACCTGTTTTTTCGGGGCATCCTGGGCCATCCACTACATGGCCTCAGCCTTGTAGTTCTGTAAGGCATCCGCATGGTGGTCTTTGTACACTTTCTCAAGGTGCTACCAGATTCATGCCTTTGCATCGGTTGATGCTATTCTGGGCTGTAGGATGTTGCAGACAGCGGTGGTCCAACCGTCCACCTGTCTGATTCCTTACCCACCTAAGGGACTGCTTTGGTACGTCCCATGGTCTGTCCCCCCCCCCCATGGAGCCGATAGAGAAAAGGAGATTTTTTTTTTTTTTTTTATGCTTACTGTAAAATCTTTCTCGAAGGATCCATTGGGGGACACAGCTCCCCCCCCCCCCCCCTCTTTTTCTGGTGTTCCCACTTCAGTTATCTGTCCGAAGATGTGGTCAGTTGCTTTTTCTTCTGATTGCTCGGACAGTTTGTGGTCTTCTCTTGACCTGTCGGTCTTCTCCTCCTATTGCTCTGGGACTAAAACTGATTACCTCAGGTGCCTGTGGGCGGGTATACCCTGCTGGGAGGAGGCGACTTCTCTTGTTGCCATAGTGTCGAACCTCCTAGTGACAGCAGCATACACCCGTGGTCTGTGTCCCCCCCCCCCCCCCCCCCCCCCCATGGATCTTTTGAGAGATTTTACGGTAAGCATAAAAACTCCTTTTTTTTTTTTTTTTTTTTTTTTCCTTTTTAAATCAACAAGAAGGTTAAACAGATTTGTATATTCTATTAAAAAATATTAATCTTTACAGTACCTATCAGCTGCTATGATCAACAAGAAGTTATTTTCTTCATGAATTTCCTTTCTGTCTGACCACAGTGCTCTCTGCTGACATCTCTGTCCATGTCTGGAACTGTCCAGAGCAGGAGAGGTTTGCTATGAGGATTTGCTTATACTCTGGACAGTTCCTAAAATGGACAGAGGTGTCTATGAATCATACAGCAGGTAATAAGTACTGGAAGGGTTAAGATTTTTTTTTTTAATAGTAGTAATTTACAAATCTGTTTAACTTTCTGGCACCAGTTGATAAAAAAATTAATAAAAATGTTTTCCAGTGTTTCCCTTTAACCCCTTAATGATGCAGGATGTATATTTACATCCTACGCCGGCTCCCACGATAGAACGCCCTGGGACCCGCGGCTAATACCAAACATCATTGATTGCCGTGATTCCCGGTATTAACCCTTCAGATGCTGCGATCAAAGTTGATCGCGGTGTCTGAAGTGAAACCTTCCCGGCAAGCTCAGTGGTTCTGTTCAGGACCGCCGAGGTGAAATCTCGGCGTCCCGAACAGCTTGCAGGACACGAGGAGGATCCCTACCTGCCTCCTTGCGGTCCAGTCGCCGAATGACTGCTCCGTGCCTGAATTTCAGGCAGGAGCAATCGAGCGGCGATAACGCTGATCCATGCCATGCTATTGCATGGCAGGGATCAGTGTTGGAAATCATTGTGTGCAATGTTATAGTCCCCTATGGGGGCTATAACATCGTAGCAAAAAAAGGAAAATTTAACCCCTTCCCTAAATAAAAGTCTGAAACTGAATTTCCCATAAAAAAAACTAAATATAAATGTGTGGTTTCGCCGCGTGCGTAAATGTCCGAACAATAAAAATATTTAATCAACACCTTAAATCGGCGCTGTCACCAACTTTATTTTTTGATATGTTGTAGTACTTATGTGCTACAACATATCACTAATATACTTTTATTATTTTATTTTTTTTCATTAAAAAGGTTTAATATACATTTAAAAACCGGCTACTGAAAAAGGACTGATTTTGGAGTGGCTAGCAAAAAAAAAAAAAAATAGGATGGTGGAGCTACCCTTTTCATTTTCTCATCACCTTCTAAAAATCATAACTCTTTAAATTTTGCACATAAAATTCCATATGATGGCTTATTGTTTGCGCCACCAATTCTACTTTGCAGTGACATTAGTCATTTTACCAAAACATCCACAGTGAAACGGGGGAAAAATTCTTTGTGCGACAAAGTTGAAGAAAAAAAATGCCATTTTGTAACTTTTGGGGGCTTCCGTTTCTATGCAGTACATTTTTCAGTAAAAATGACACCTTATCTTTATTCTGTAGGTCCATACGGTTAAAACGATACTCTACTTATATAGGTTTGACTTTGTCGTACTTCTGGAAAAAATCATAACTACATGCAGGAAAATGTGTACGTAAAAAAAAAAAAAAAAAAAAAATCTGACCCCTATAACTTTTTATCTTTCTGCGTACGGGCGGATATGAGGGCTCATTTTTTGCGCCTTGTTCTGAAGTTTTTATTGGTACCATTTTTGTATTGATCGGACTTTTTGATTGCTTTATATTCATTGTATAAAGTGACCAAAAATACGCTTTTGACTTTGGAATTTTTTTGCGCGTACGCCATTGACCGTGCGGTTTAATTAATGATATATTTTTATAATTCAGGCATTTCCGCATGCAGGGATACCACATTTGTTTGTTTTTATTTATACTTTTCCCATAGCTTTGCATTCATCAGTGTTATAGGCGGTCGATTGCTCAAGCTTCAGCCCCAGGCTTAGCGCAATCAATCGCCGATCGGACGCGACATACGGGTGAGGGGACCTTCGCTCGCGTACTAGCTGATCGGGACATCGCGATTTTATCGCGATGTCCCAATCAGCCCGACTGAGCTGTCGGGAAGCTTTTTACTTTCATTTTAGACGCGTCTAAAGGGTTAATAGTGTGCGGCACAACGATCGGTGCCACACGCTATTAGCCCAGGGTCCCGGCTATCATTAGCCCCTCCCACACACTCCAGCCCCCCCCCCCTCCCAGTGCGCTCGTGGTTATGTACAGGATGTAAATGCGTTAAATATCAACGCACCAGGACGTACATTTACGTCCTGCGTCGTTAAGAGGTTAAATACACCTGTTCTATACCTGTACTTCTGAGGGGCTGGTTGGCAACAACATTAATGTTAGAACTGTAGTCTTTTCTGCTAGTAACAGTCACCAGTGTCATGTGCATTTTCTTGAAAAGATAAGCTGGGGTGGTACCTCCTAGTGTAGATTTGTCTGGTCCAAAAGTCAAGAATACATTTTCCTTCACAGGTATGCAGTAACTGTAGTTGTGCAAGGATAGACACAAATCTTATGGAGTGTTCACACTGTAATATCATCTGCCCTACCCTCAGGTATTTTGTTGCTAGAAAGAGCTCAATTTCTTTTGTGGCTACATAAATTGTGACAATCTCCTTATGGTACAACATGTTTTGTTTTCTAGACCTTCATTGGTCGTTTTCGGCGCATCATGGACTCTTCTCAGAATGCTTACAATGAGGACACGTCTGCCCTAGTGGCAAGGCTGGATGAGCTGGAGCGAAGCTTGTTTCGGGCTGGACAGAAGGGCTTGAATGCTTTTCAGAGCTGGGAGCGTGGGACAGCATATCAGATCACGGCATCTAATTTGGTGCAGAGTTACAGGAAGAGGAAATTTAATGAGACTGATACGTAGTGGTTGCTCCTAATCCCTACTGTTGTCATGGATGCCGACTCGTCATCTGAGGATCTGGGGCTCATGTCTCCCAATTTGTCATTCTGGTATAAATATAAAGGAATAGATATGACAGTGCATATATATCACAGCACAGGAGCTGCAGGGGTGATGTATTCTGAGCTGCAGGCAGTAATGGGCCTTTCATTGCAGGATTGATCAGCTTTCCTGGAAAAGGCTACACTTAGCTCTATATATAGGAGAATGGATCTCCTGCTGACTCATGTGTACTGCTTAAAATTCACACTGTAAATATACTCTATTACTTTGAGGTATAAAGAATCATTCACAGTAAACTGCTGTTAAGTTTCTATACAGTATGCAGTGTCCAGTTACTATAGAATTGAATGTCACAGCTAGGAAAATATTGTAAAGAAGTCTTGTCTGAAAATACTCTAAAAGCATGGCACTAGACATGATGTAGATGGGTACAGTGGTGTGCTGGCAGGATTACTGCAAAAATCGATGCAGGGAAGGCATGTCGGTGTAGGAGGTGAACAGTCCGTTTTGCTTTCGAAAATCAGATTTGGTAAGATATTTGTTTACATAGGTTATAAGGTAGCAAAAAGAAAAGTCCATAAACTTCAACCTTAACCCTTTAAGGACCCAGACAATTTTCAGTGTAGGACCTGGCCATTTTTTGCACGGCTGACCACTGTCACTTTAAGCATTAATAACTCTGGGATGCTTTTACCTTTCATTCTGATTCACAGAATGTTTTTTCGTGACACATTCTACTTTGCTAGTGGTAAAATTTTGTCGATACTTGCATCATTTCTTGGTGAAAAATTCCCAAATTTTCATGAAAAATTTTTTTTTTTTACTTTGAAGCTCTCTGCTAATAAGGCAAATGAATATTCCAAATTATATATTGATTCACATGTACAATATGTCTACTTTATGTTGGCATCATAAAGTTGACATGTTTTTACTTTTGGAAAACATCAGAGGGCTTCAAAGTATAGCAGCAATTTTTCAATTTTTCAAAATCGAAATTTTTCATGGACCAGTTCAGTTTTGAAGTGGATTTGAAGGGCCTTCTTATTAGAAATACCCCATTATAAAAACAGCATAGTTCAAAATGACATTCAAAAGGTTTGTTAACCCTTTAGGTGTTTCACAGGAATAGCAGCAAATTGAAGGAGAAAATTCAAAATCTTCATTTTATTTTATTTTTTTTTTATTTTTTTTTTTACACTGGCATGTTCTTGTAGACCCAGTTTTTGAATTTTTACAAGGGGTAAAAGGAGAGAAATCTTCCTAAAATGTGTAAACCAATTTCTCTCGAGTAAGGAAATACCTCATGTGTATGTCAAGTGTTCGGCGGGTGCACTAGAGGGCTCAGAAGGTAAGGAGCTACAGTGGTTTTTTTTGTGAGTTTTTCTGAAATGGTTTTTGGGGAGCATGTCACATTTAAGAAGCCACTATGGTGCCAGAACAGCAAAAAAAAAAACACATGGCATACTATTTTGGAAACTACATCCCTCAAGGAAAGTAACAAGGGGTACAGTGAGCCTTAACACCCCACAGGTGTTTGACCACTTTTTGTTAAAGTTGGATGTGTAAATAATTTTTTTTTCCACTAAAATGCTGGTTTTCCCCCAAATTTATTTTTACAAGGGGGTAATAGAAGATATGGGGTTACAAATTTTGGGGGCATTTTCTCCTATTACCCCCTTGTAAGAATAAATTTGGGGGAAAACCAGCATTTTAGTGGAAAAAAATAATTTACACATCCAACTTTAACGAAAAGTCGTCAAACACCTGTGGGGTGTTAAGGCTCACTGTACCCCTTGTTACATTCCTTGAGGGATTTAGTTTCTAAAATAGTATGCCATGTGTCTTTTTTTTTAATTTTTTTTTTTTAAATTTTTATTTTTTGCTGTTCTGGCACCATAGGGGCTTCCTAAATGAGACATGCCCCCCAAAAAAATTTCGGCTAAAGTTGCTTTCCAAAAGCCAAATATGACTCCTTCTGTTCTGAGCGTTGTAGTACGCCAGCAGAGCAAATACCCCATGTGTGAACGTCAAGTGCTCTGCTGGCGCACTACAATGCTAAGAAGAGGAGCGCCATTGAGCTTTTGGAAAGAGAATTTGTTTGGAATGGAAGTCAGGGGCCATGTGTGTTTACAAAGCCCCCATTGTGCCAGAACAGTGGACCCCCCCCCCCCCCCCACTCACATGTTGGTGGTCTGACTCACTGACCATAATTATATCGCCTGTGAAAGACGAAGGCTAAACTGTTGTAGTTCTTGATTACCTCTGCATGTGCCATTTGGGCCTGAATTTAGTAGTTGTCAGACGAAGGCTCCTATCACACTGACGTTTGTGCCAGTCAGTGTGATTGCCGTTAAAAGATGGTGGGATAGTGAATGGGATTCTCTGTGCCCGTTATGACTCCTGTTAGGCTCAGTTATAATAACTGACATTAATGACACTAAAAGTGGGGGGAAAAGAGCCCTTTACTTCCGTTTGTAACGGAGCCTCACACAGCGTGAAAGTCTAAGTAAATCCAGAAAACATGACCTGTTGGGGGTACTTGAGATCTGCGTTTTGAGAAACACTGGTCTAACTAATTTATACAAATGTAAAATTGTTTGTCCCGAGCCTCTCTGCCTCTTGATACATCCCATGGCTTTATTAGCCTTGGCAGCCACTGCTTGGCACTGATCGCCAAAGTAGTTAACTTTCAACCAGTACCCCCCCAAATCCTTTTCAGTAGAAGTTCTACCTAATGTTTTATTAATTAGAAGATAATTGAACATGGTTTTTACAGCCAGAGTGCATCACATTACATTTATCCACATTAAACTTAATTTGCAATGTCTGTGATCAAGCCTGCAGCTTCCCCAGATCCCTGTAAGATTATCTTCCCCTGGTGATCACTTTACCCAATTCAGTGTCATTTGCAAATATAGAAATTCTCCCTCTACAAAGTCATTAATACATATATTAAAAAGTACCCAAAGGACCCAGTACTGACCCCTGCAGTACCCTACTTGTAATTGACACCCAACCAGGGTAAGTTCCATTGATCCCCACCCTCTGCTTCCCATCACTGAGCCAGTTGCTAAACTATTTACATAAATCCTCACCTAGTCCCAGTTTCCTCATTTTATGTACTAGCCTTTTATGCGGCACGGCACAGTATTAAATGCCTTAGAAACGTCCAGATATACAACACCCACAGCTTCACCCCCTATCCAATCTATAACTGACCTCCCCATAGAAGCTGATCAGATTAGTCTGACAGAACCGATCCCGCATAAACCCATGTTGCTTTGTTGTTGTTGTAGGTCATTTTCATTGAGATACCCCAGAAAATCATATCTCAGAAAACCCTCAAAAATCTTACCCACAGCAGATATTAAACTTGCAGACCTATAGTTCCCAGAATCCCTTTTTTGAATACTGGTAACACATTTGCTAAGCACCAGTCCTGTGGAACACTCCGTCATAATAGAATCTTTAACCCCTTAAAGACTCAGCGTTTTTCAGTTTTTTTTTTTTGCATTTTTGTTTTTTCTCCTTACTTTTAAAAATCATAACCCTTTCAATGTTCACCTAAAAATCCATATGATGGCTTTATTTATTTTTTTGGGCCACCAATTCTACTTTGTAATGACATCAGTAATTTTACCCAAAAATCTACAGTGAAACCCCCAAAAAATCATTGTGCGACAAAATTGAAGAAAACTCAATTTTGTAATTTTTTGGGGGCTTCTGTTGCTACGCAGTACAAATTTCATTACAAATGACACCTTATCTTCTGTAGGTCCATACAAATAAAATGATACCCTACTTATATAGGTTTGATTTTGTCTTCTGGAAGCAGCCTAAAAATGTCCTCTTCTGACCCCTATAACTTTATTTTATTTTCCGCATATGGGGATGTATGAGGGCTTATTTTTTGCGCCATCATCTGAAGCTTTTATTGGTACCATTTTTGTTTTTATCTGACTTTTTGATCGTTTTTTATAAAAAAAAAAAAGTTAAGGTATAAAAAGTGACCAAAAATACGCTATTTTGGACTTTGGAATTTTTTTTTGTGTACGCCATTGTCCGTGTGCTTTAATTAATGATATTTTTATAGTTCTGACATTTACATACACGGCGATAACACATATGTTTTCTAATTTTATTTACATAGTGTTTTTATTTTTGGGTAGAGGGGGCTGGGTTATAAAAACTTTTATTAGGGAAGGGGTGACATCACATTTATTAACTTTTTAACTTATCTAAAGTAAAAAAAAAAAGCATTCCCAGCTGCTCAGTCGGGCTGATCGGTCTAAAGGGTTAATACGGGACATCGCGTGACCCCACGTTATATCGCGGGAACAGGACATACAGGTATGCCCAGCGTCCTTAAGGAGGTTATATATAAGGAATAAGGATCTATCCAACACTGTATTCCTGCAAAACTCTGGGATGGATTCCATCTGGGCCCGGTGATTTGTGTGTTTTATTGTTGTTAAAGCGTTACTGTCATTAGTAAGAAAATGTGTGTTAGAGTTAAAAAAAAAAAAATGCTTAACGCAGTGTGGTAATGTATAATAATATGCATGTGCTAATATGCAAAATACCTTTTGATCTATGTATTACTGTGATGAGTTTTCCTGAATTTCTCTGAAAGGCTGGGGGTGCCTGTTGTCCTCTTGACAAAGCTGTGTTTGCAGCGAAACATGTCGAGGGCGGGCTGAGTGTTGATTTTAAACACAGTGCTGTCTCCATGCCGCATAGCACACAGCAGGTGCATCCGGTGACCATTTTAGTTAGTGTCAGAAATCCAGACTGGCATCAGTTATAGACCAGGATTACTGTATGGAGAGAATGGCACTGCATTTTTAATCTGTATGTCCTTAGTGTGAGAAATGACTCATTACTAAAGTAAAAAAAAATTATATATGGGAAACAAGTATATATTTTTTTTTTTTTTTAATCACTTTGGTGATCTAGAAGTATGCAAGATTAATTTACCCGCCATATGTAGGTCTAGTGTATGGTGAAATTTCTTATCCTCTAACCCCATTTTAATTTCCCATATTTTGACCCCAATGTACCAGTCCAGAGTACATTGTCTTCCAAATTTTAGACCCATAAACCACTCACTTGCCCAACAAAAACCCTTCACAAAATACCCCTGACAAAACAACAAAAAAACGTGGTCTCACCCGCCCTCATTAGGGTGACAGTTACAATATTGTTTCCTTTTGTCATATTTTATAGTAAGCTCATCCACTTGTGATGTATGGTTCTTGTATGCTATATTTTTGTCAAATAAAGCGTTTGAATAAAAAAAAAAACAACCTGGTCTCAAATGGCTGGAGGTGCTCAACCCCAAATGCGGTTGTGCAATTATACTGGGGGAGCAGATCCTGCCCTTGTAGTCCGTTGCTAGGGGCGATCCCCAGCAGAAAAATGCATACAATGGAGGATGCCTGCAGCGGACTACAAGTGCCACAATAGAATCCTACACCAGATAAACGGTGTGGATGTGTAACAATAAGAATAATACAATACAGGAATGTGGGTGCCAATGTCATTGTATACATCTACCACAGTAGTGCACCCACATTCCTGTATTGTATTCTTATTGTTACACATACATGGTCTTAGTAGGTTTTCTGCTGCTTCCATTATACTTGGTGGCTTATAACAAACCCCTATCATTAATTTATTGTTCTTACCCCCTCCCCTTATTTCCACCTGTATACCCCTCTATATTAACTGCCCAGTCATAGCTCTCATCCAGCCATGGGAACCCCCACAATCTCTCCTGGAGCACCCAGTGTCATCTGCACTGAGCGAACTTCGCTCCGTGCCTCATGACTGGCAATACAGGGGCTGGAGGATTGTGAAGTCACGGCCCCACCTCCTCATGACTTCTCGCCCCGCCTTCTCAATGCAGGTCTATGGGAGGGAGGGTGGCAGCCACTGTGCCCCCTCCCTTAGACTTGCATTGATTGGGTGGGGCATGATGTCACGATCCTCCGGCCCCTCTATTGCCAGTCATCAGGCACAAAGCAAAGTTCGCTCCATGCAGCAGATGACACGGGGTGCTGCAGGAGAGATCGTGGGGGTTCCCAGTGGTGGGGCCATGCGATCAGACATCTTATCCCCTACCTTTTGGATAGGGGATGAGATATCTAGGGGTGGAATACCCCTTTTAATAGTTTCAGTTCCTCCATCTTATTATTGAGGCTTCCGGCATTAGTGTACATACACCCTTCTGGTCGTCCTCTCCCTGAGCATAGTTGCACCCTCCCCACTGAGGTGCAGCCCGTCCCTACGGTAGACAGTGAAGTCAGCCAAGTTCTCCATGAACCCAAACCCTTCCTACTGCATCTTCTGAGCCACTTGTTTACCTCCCTAATCTCCCGCTGCCTCTCTGGTGTGGTACAGGTAATATTTCAGGAAATACTACCTTGGTGGTGCTTTCATTAAGCTTGCAGCCTAATTCCCTTAAATCATATTTAGGGACACTCCACCTACCTCTTACTTTGTCATTGGTGCCAATGTGTGCCATGGCTGCTGGGTCTTCTCCAGCCCCTCCCAACAATCTATCCACCCGACCCGAATGTGCCAAACTTCTGTGCCAGGAAGGCAACACACTGTTTGACAATCCCAGTCTTTGTGACAGATTGCCCTGTCTGTCCCCCTAATAGAGTCCCCCACTACCAGCACCTATCTGGCCTGCCCTGCACTCCTCCTTGAGCAGACACCACCCTGGCAGTTCAAAGCTAGCAGTAGTGCAGCATGACACTGCTTCTGACTAACACCACCCATCCTAAAGTCTCTAGGAGATTGACCATTATGAATATATGATTCTGCAACAGGTTTGCTGATCTTGTAATAAGGAGCCAATCGTCCAGGTAAGAAATGTTACTTATGGATTGCAGTCTTAAAACCACAACAACCACAGAAATCTCCTTGGTGAACCACAGGGGAGCGGAGCTTATCCCAAAGGGTAAGTCCTTGAACTGGAGCTGCTGAAGCTCCAGTAGGTAGGTGAAAGTATGCGTCCTTAAAGGGGTACTCTGCCCTAGACATCTTATCCGCTATCCAAAGGATGGGGGATAAGATGTCTGATCGCAGAGGGCCCACCACTGGGGACCACTGCGATCTCTACTGCGGAACCCCAGACATCCGGTGCATGGAGCGAACTTCTCTCCATGCTGGATGACTGGCGATGCAGGGTGGAGGTTTGTGACGTCACTGTCACGCCCCCTCAATGCAAGTCAATAGGAGGGGGCATGACTGCCATCACGTCCCTTCCCATAGAATTGCATTGAGGGATTGTTGCTGTGACGTCACGAGCCCCCCGGCGCTGCACCTGATGCTCTAAACAAACGCTGGGTGCAGCAGGGAGATTGCTGGGGGACTTCCACAATCAGACATCTTATCCCCTATCCAAAGGAAAGAGGATAAGCTGTCTAGGGGCAGAGTACCGTACAGAGTAATGTCTATAGGTAGTCTTTCTCTTAAGAGTCATTCTGACTGAAAGAGTTCTCTTCATTAGAAACTTTGTTTCTACCTGTCATTTCAGGTTACTCTTTTTGGACAAGCTGCTTTGTATTGCACACATTGGGAGCAGCACTAGTTCTGGCCATTATATAACTTGTATATGGCATTTTTCATTAGACTTCGGTTCTGCAGGCTTAATCTAAAATGTTCAGTTTCCTTAGCGCTAGTAGAGGAGAATGAGGAAACTGAAAAAAAGGGAGAACCCAGCGCCTTGCGTAATTCTGTGTGGTACGGTCCCCAGGTTCCCTTGTGAAGATGTGTTCACTTGGGTTCATGCATATTACTCCTCCGTATGGGATACAGACGTGGGATCTCGAGCTGCAGCCTGCAAATTACTGGACCGGTCTCCTTGCAAAAAAGGAGGAAAATCCGGTAACGTGAAGACAACTTGTAAAGCAGGAAAAAAAAAAATCTTTGCACTGGCGCTGCTCTCTAGTGATCACTTTCAGGCAAAAGTCCAGACTTTTCTGTATCAGATAATTTTTGACATTAAAATAAAATTATAAAAAGCAAACTGACAGTAAGCAAAACGCGTTTCGGGAGTAACTTCTCCCTTTTTCAATTGCAGTAAGAGGCTGTCTTATGTTTGTAATGAAAAGGCTCTTTTAAATAGTCATTTCTGGCACCAAATAAAAAGGTCATGGGTCAAGGTGCATTACGAGCTGGTAACAAGACAAAGGTTTAACAGCGCTTTTGCAAAATATTTGTAAAAAAATTATACAATAAAACATATATAAATAATTTGTAGAGTAAAACGTAAAAAATATAAAATTTGAGAATAAAGATGAGCTTGTCTAGGATTGTTCTGTATAGCTGAACGAGGCTGAGATATTTAGGAAAGGAGCCGAGGCTTGGATGTGTAGTATTCCATATTTTGTTTTGAATAGCCCGCTATTTCATTCATGAAAAGCGAGCGACCAATCACGATGTTTGTTCTCCGATGACGTCACCAGGGGTAATGCGTGACTCTCCTTCAGTTTAGTTAGGTCACATGAATACTGTCCAATTGCCATCTGTATAGACCCTTCTGATGTATTCGTATTTTTATGACCAATCAGGATCGGGCCGGCTCATGGATTGTAGCCAATCAGACGAGCGCCTACTCGTTCATAGGGCGAGGGAAATTTTTAATCAATACATATAAAGGCCAGGTATTCGTGCCATCAAGAATATATGAACCAAACTATGTTGGCCAATCGGCCTGCTTGATTTCTAGAGCTTTCATTGGTGGATACAGTATCGAGCTGTGGCCAATTGAATTTATGTTGGCCGCTAGACAGTAGCCAATCAGAGGGCTGCCTACTTATATTGATACAATAAAATGTATGAAGAACGGATATACCGTTTGAGACTGTTACATTTTTCTTGGAATTACTATTTGCACATAATAAGCACTGTAAGGCTTCCTCAGATGTAGAATAGTGGTCCAGAGAGAGTGTGGGCTTCCAGATGTTGAGAAACTCAATTGTAGCAATGCTTTACTTTCAGAGTAGCGGATAAATATTATACTGTATGTTCAATATATTCATTTAAGCCCTGTGGAACCAAAGTTTTGAGTTTAAATATCCTATAATTTTCTCTCCTGCATAGCTGTGTATATCGTCGATGGCAGGTGACTGGAATATGCTCTCTAGGTAGTACTGTAAACTGAGAAAAATAACATTTATGCTAAATGGAGGCATGGCAGGATATACTATGCAGTGGATATACTGTTTTAACATTGAAACGATGTTTATTGAGCCGGGCGCTCAGGGTCTGGGTGGTGCGTCCCACATATTGGATGCTGCATGTACACTCTAGCAGGTATATGACATATGATGATTTACATGACATCATGGTTTTGGTTTTGTATGTCTGTCCAGTGAGTTTTGATTCAAACTCTTTGCACAGATTTTTTTTTCTATTCAGGCAGCACTTGCAGTTTGTAGAGGAGCATTTGTATGCACCTGTTATTCCTTCATTCAACACCATGGACTTTTTCGGTGCTTTCAGCTTACTTGGAGCCAAGATATTTTTAGAGACTTGTTTTTTCTAAAAGTAACCTGTGGACGTGGAGGTAATGTATCTTTTAGAAAAGGATCCATCATCAAAATGCGCCAATGTGACTGTAAAATTTTCTTTATTGCTTTATGGTCTGTAGAGTAGGTGGTTAGGAAGTTGTATGCATAGGTTTGTTCTTTCTCTCCATTTTCCCTGGAAGTTTTAGTTGTTGGCAGTAGACATGTTTTCTGGTCTAAAAGGCTTGCTTTTGATTTGCTATTGCGAATGATGGATTTAGGATACCCCTTTTGATTTGAATCTTTCATCTAATATTTTGCTTTGGGTCTGGAAGTCTTCCCTTGACGTGCAGTTACGGCAAATACGTTTATATTGCCCGTATGGGATGTTTTTCGTCCACTTTTCTGTATGGCAGCTCGTGTAGTCTAAATAGCTGTTTCCATCAACAGTCTTGAAAAAGGTTTTAGCATTTAACTTTTTATATTCATCATATGACACAACTACGTCCAGGAATTCCACATGATTCATATACTGGGTGTGAGTGAACTGTACGTTCCAAGTGTTGCAGTTAAGGGATGATAGGAAGTTGTTCAGGTTGGTGGTATTGCTGTCCCAGACGATAAATATATTGTCGATATATCTCCGATAAGTGATACAGTGATGGAATAGAGGATTTGGGTATATGAATTGCTCTTCAAATGCACCCATAAAGAGATTAGCGTCCCCATCGCTGTCCTGCAGTGCTTTCGGTATGTGTCCATTGAATTTGAACTTGTTGTTGTGTTCCACTATGAATTTTATTGCTTCCAGGGGAAAAAGTTGTTGGGATTCAGGTAACTGATTGTCAGATTGAAGGTATTTGGAAACTGTAATGCCCAGGTCGCTAGTTTCTCAACATCTGGAAGCCCACACTCTCCGGACCACTATTCTACATCTGAGGAAGCCTCACAGTGCTTATTATATGCAAATAGTAATTCTAAGAAAAATGTAAGTCTCATACGGTATATCCGTTCGTCATACATTTTATTGTATCAATATAAGTAGGCAGCCCTCCGATTGGCTACTGTCTAGCGGCCAACATAAATTCTATTGGCCACAGTTTGATACTGTATCCACCAATGAAAGCTCTAGAAATCAAGCAGGCTGATTGGCCAACATAGTTTGGTTCATATATTCTTGACGGCGCGAATACCTGGCCTTTATATGTATTGATTAAAAATTTCCCTCGCACTAAGATCTCGAGTAGGCGCTCGTCTGGCTACAATCTGTGAGCCGGCCCGATCCTGATTGGTCATAAAAATACGAATACATCAGATGGGTCTATACATTTTTACTGTATGAATTATTTATATATGTTTTATTGTATAATTTATGTACAAATATTTTGCAAAAGCGCTGTTAAACCTTTGTCTTGTTACCAGCACGTAGTGCACCCTGACCCCTCACCTTTTTATTTATTTATCATGACAAGACAGCCTCTTTCTGCAATTGAAAAAGGGAGAAGTTACTCCCGAAACGCATTTTGCTTACTGTCAGTTTGCTTTTTATAATTTTATTTTAATGTGTCAATAAAAAACTTTGATACAGAAAATTCGGGACTTTTGCCTGAAAGTGATCACTAGAGAGCAACGCAAGTGCAAAGATTTTTTTTTCCTGCTTTACAAGTTGTCTTAGCGCTAGTAGAGCCTGTGGTGTCTGCACAGGAGGGGAGCCTGCCTTCTGTCATTACACAGCCTAAACGGCAGTCACGGCATTAGCAGTCTAAGGCCCCTTTCACACTACAGGTATCATCCTGCTTTTTTTACTGGCGTTATTTTACAGTAAAGGATGGAAAAAAAAAAACGCATGTAATAACGGATGATAACTGATGACCATCATCCGTTATTTTTTGTTTTTTTTTCTTTAAAAACCTGATGTTGTTCATCCCTTATCAGTTATCATCCGTGATTACCAGTTACATCTGATGTTTGTTTGTTTTTTAAACAGGTTTTTAACCCTTTTTTCTTTCTGTTTTGTAAAGCTGTACTCAGCATGCTCGGTACAAAAAACAAAAGTTAAAAAAAAAAATCTGACAGTAACTGATGGATGTTTTTTTTTTTTTTGTTTGTTTTTTTAACATCCGGTTCCCATAGACTTCAATGTTAAATTTTAATGTCCGGTTTTTCACCATTTTTTCTTTTTGCTGGACCAAAAACCTTTTTTGCCGGCAACAATAACTGACATTAGTAAAAACGGACATGCCTGATGTAAAAGGATGTTCAAAAGATCCTATTGACATGAATGGGATTTTTTGACGGAGTAGTAAGAGGTTTTTTTTACAGGACGATACATGTAGTGTGAAAGGGGCCTAAACTGTGTATAAAACCCTAGGATGAGATACCTTGACTACAGCCTGTGTTCATTGGCACTGCCCTCTCCCATCTCCTTCCATAGATTTGTATTGCTTGTAATTTGATCCCTGAGAGTGAGCTACAGTACAAAACTGAGCAGGGACAGGACAATGCTAATCTTATTTTTAGAGTGGAAAAGTTTAGCAGCATTTGGGAGGATATATTCTAAAACCTCTCTGAGTGAGAGAGAAAATAGATATAAACGTACCTTTGCAAATGTAAAATGCAAACAGTGAATTATGCAAAAATATGTTCAATTATAATAAAATAACATAAACAATATGATTGCAAAATAAAATGCATTCCAGCAATTTAAATCTAGGTAATACTAAAACATAACCAGATAATTTCATGGCTAAGATCTCCACAATTAATTTACTACCAAATTAGTATCACTAATCAACTTAGGTCTAATTAAAGTAAGACGTTAGCCATATCCACAAATGGAAATTATATGACACTATCTTGTGATACACATAAGACAGTGCTCGCTTATATACACAAAATACAAATGTATCTTGTGTATATAAGTGAGCACTGTCTTATGAATTATTGCCATGACTAAGGGCTTGCATTAAGCCCGAAACGTGTCGGAGTGTGTTTGGATGCACCTTTCACCTTTTGATTTTTGCACAATGTTTTAATTGGATTTAATAAAGCTCAAGTATTAATAGAAACCTACTACGCTTGATAGCTAAACCTCCATTCTCCTTCTCTGAATAAAATACACCACTTAAATAGGAATATGCAGCAACTTAAAATTTCCTATTAGTCCACATAAATGAAGCCTTAGAATATATGGTATTAGTGTCCTTTTTGAGTGAAGTAGTCCATATCCATAGGAATACAAAGGCAATCACAGTCAATAAGCCCACAGTTAGATTAGCCCACACTTAACAGTGATGACAGCTCTGACACAATGCAGACATCCTTATCATGTTATTAGCTGATTGGCTTCCCTGAACTATGAAGTATTTCGGGACAGGAAAACATGCAAGATAAGTTCAGATTTATCCATCTCCTGACACTAAGAGATGTCTCTAAGCTAAGAATGTGACTGTAAAATAGTTACTCACAGAAACATAGAATGTGTTGGCTGATAAGAACCATTTAGTCCATCTAGTCTGCCCAATAATCTGAATCCTATCAATAGTCCGTGGCCCTATTTTATATGAAGGATAGCCTTATGCCATATCTAATTCATGTTTAACCCCTTAAGCACCCAGGGTTTTTCCGTTTTTGCATTTTCATTTTTTCCCATATGATGGCTTATTTTTTGTGCCACAAATGCTACTTTGTAATGACGTCAGTCATTTTACCCAAAAATGTACGACGAAACGGAAAAAAAAAACATTGTGAGACAAAATAGAAAAAAAACAAAAAAAAAAACATTTTGTACCTTTTTGGGACTCCCGTTTCTACACAGTACATTTTTCATTGCGGTGATCCCAAACAGCTCCCTGAGCTAACCGGCATTAGTTTACTTTCACTTTAGAAGCGGCGTTTAACTTTGAATGCCACGTCTAAAGGGTTAATAGCTGCAGCACCGCGATCAGTGCCGCGCACTATTAGCCGTGGCCCCACGTTATAGAACGGGAGCGGACTCATGACGAACTGGTACGTCATGGGTCCTGTAGAGGTTAAACTCCTTCACTGTATTTGCAGCGACCAATTCTGCAGGAAGGTTATTCCATGCATCCACTACTCTCTCAGTAAAGTAATACTTACTGATATTACTTTTAAACCTTTGCCCCCCTAAATTAAAACAATGTCCTTTTGTGGTAGCTTTTCTTCTTTTAAATGACTTCCTCCTTTACCGTGTTGATTCCCTTTATGTATTTAAGTCTCTATCATATCCCCTCTGTCTCTTCTTTCTTCCAAGCTATACTGTACATGTTAAGGTCCTTTTTTAACCTTTCCTGGTAAGTTTTATCCTGCAATCCATGTACTAATTTAGTAGCTCTTCTCTGAACTCTCTCTAGAGTATCTATATCCTTTTGGAGATACGGCCTCCAGTACTGCGCACAATACTCCAAGTGAGGTCTCACCAGTGTTCTGTACAGCGGCATGAGCACTTCTCTCTTTCTGCTACTTATACCTTTCCCTATAAATCTAAGCATAGGAAGCCAAATGTATGACACATAGCATAATACAGGTTTATAATTGGTGAATAACTTTTAAGGGTTCACAATTTGAGCGGAATTTCCTTGCACGGTGTTGCGCATCGCAGAATTTAAGGGGTGGACAATTCTGTGGTGAAATTGATCAGCGCAAAGAAAGAACATGTTCATTCTTTGTGCGGAAGTTCACGAGCCCTTCCTTGCCATTAGGTGGCCTTGACGTGGCGAGTGAGCTTTGTACCTTTTGATCAAAACGTATATACTAACAACCTGTTAGTTTTTGTAATTATGCTGAGAAGCAATTGGATCATAATACAAAATTGTGGATGTGCGGCCATGTCTGTTTTTTCTACCAGGATTGGCAAAGCAGGAAGTATTTCAGCGGCTGCCACCAGATGGCGCTGACTCCGGTCACATTACTCATTGTGCACAAACCCAATACATCTGATCATTAGCATAGTGGATAAGTGTCTGATCACGTGGGTCCAACCTCTGGGATCCCCTGGGATCTCCTGCCTGGCTCCCCAGCACTCCTCATGCATGTAATGACCTTCGCTTCATGTGGAATTACTTTCGATCACTACGTACCAGATTATGGTTGACCATTTGTGGTCAACACTCCCCCTCCATATATCTCTGTGGGAGAGCTGGAGATACACAAGCGGCTCTCCCAAAGAGATGCATGGAGAGAGAGTGTCGACCACGGCGGCAACGAACGAGCCAGATTTCTAAGAATAACGTTTCATGACATCGGGCAGTGGCCAGGAGATTGTGGGGGGAAACACCCCCTCCCTGGGACTAGACATTTATCCCCTGGATAGGGGATCAGGGCTGTGGAGTCGGTAGATAAATGTTCCGACTCCGGAGTTTTCTGTACTTCCGACTCCTCTGTATTAATATGCGAATATATTTTAAACATTCCTTGAAGGAAAGAAAGGCAACATACATGGCATTACCACAGGACTACTGGCTGTGAAGCCAACAGTCTACTGTATTGAACAGTTTGTGTGCTGATCTCCTGCTGAAGATAGGGCAGTGGGAGGATCCAGGAAGGGGCATTTATTATAAAACATGATTTCCCTAGTAGAAACCCATAGTCATGTTTAAAGTTTAAAATGGTACTCCGCCCCTAGACATCTTATCCCCTATCCAAAGGATAGGGGATAAGATGTCAGATCGCCGGGGTCCCGCTGCTGGCGACTCCCGAGATTGCCGCTGTGGCACCGCGCTTTCATTACTACACAGAGCCAGTTCGCACTGTGCGTAATGACGGGCGATACAGGGGACAGAGCAGCGTGATGTCATGGCCCGCCCCCTTAATGCAAGTCTATGGCAGGGGGCGTGATGACTGCCACGCCCCCTCCCATAGACTTATATTGAGGGGGCTGGCCGTTACATCACGAGGGGCGGAGCCGTGACGTAACGATGCTCCGGCCCCTGTATCGCCCGTCATTACGCACAGAGCGAACTCGCTCTGTGCAGTAATGATAGCGCGGTGCCGCAGCGGCAATCCCAGGGTTCCCCAGCAGTGGGACCCCGGCGATCTGACATCTTATCCCCTATCCTTTGGATAGGGGATAAGATGTCTAGGGGCGGAGTACCCCTTTAAGCTAACAATCGAGTTTACAAGTTTTTACAGCCTTAGCTGAATGGCAGCAGTTTTTCCAATGGTTTACAGCTTCAGTCTTGAACTATTGACCCTCCATTCCCTTCACTTATACAAGTGTCTCTAGTCCTGCAAAAAACATATTAACTAAATCCCTTATCAGTGAGAGGCTAGGTTACCCATGCATATATACAGTATACAGTGTAGTTAGGTTACCCATGGGTTCCCTGTAACAGCAGAACACAACACTATGGAAAGTATAAGTATTGCTGCTCCTAATTGTGCGTTGTGTGCCATATAGTAAAGCACATGAAAAGCAGGCTTCTTCACGGGCACTTAACGTGTTCGTTTTGCGGTTACGTGAGGCACTGCATGCATTGGTCTTTATTCTTAAAGTAGAGAAGTCATTAATTATAGCTTTTTGTGAATTGGGACATTTAAACTTGCTTTTTTTTTTTTATTCCAATCTAAATTTAGTAAGAGTCGGAGTCGGTGCATTGTTTGCTGACTCAGACTCCAGGTACCCAAAATTTCGTCCGACTCCGACTCCACAACCCTGTAGGGGATAAGATGTAATCTACTGGAGTTCTCCTTTAAGGGATTCCACTGCACAGTGCATGCTATGGAATTTCAGTGGCAGAACTTTCCACTGCTGAAACTCCTTTCAGCGGAATACCTTGCTGCTTATGGCCTACAATGTCCACACAGTCCTAGCACCGAATGATTCAGTCAGCGCCAGCCGCCCTTGAAATCTCCGCCCGTAATTTCTGTAGTTTGCATAGACCCTTAGATTCCTTGGGCCACATGCACACAGTCTTATTACATATCTGTTTTATCCACAGTAGTAGTAAGCACAGAGAGGAGGATGGGACCTTATTCTACAATGGTAGGCCTCCCATTTCATATGGAGGCATACAGAGGTGTTTTGATGCAGCAGTTCCCAACCTGGGGTACACAGGGTTATTCAGCAGATCTCCTGGGAATACATGTAAAAAAAGCATCAATAATAGTGGCTGCAGTCATGGTTTCTAAAGTGGCCAGCAGCAGAGGGTGCTGTGGCCACTTTAAGAGTAGTGGCTGCCAGTAGTTGTTATGGAGAATAGTGGATGTACTATGCTCAGGCATGTCCGGTACAATCACGCCTTCCAGATGTTGTGCCCAGAGGAGCACTGCTGCAGAAGTACTTTTCTTTTTACTGTGCAAGTTAGGGGGAGTGGCACCCTCTTTAGCTGTATATCCAGGGCTGTCATCAGAAATTTTGGGGCCCCTTACACAGCTCAAGGCCTAGATAGATCACTGCGGCCGGTGATAGGCTGATTGCTCTGTGACATTCCCATCCCCAGGACCGCAGCCAAGGAACGTCGGAAGCTGAGTTAGTTTATTTTGTAAATTTTTGCAGCCCGGGCACAGGATAGTACAGTACAGCGCAGCGGCTGATAATTATTTGTGTGTGTGGGGGGGGGGAGAAGCAGTGCTTGCGGGTGACATATGATTAGTCCGCCGATGTGGGGGACAGCGCAGCGCTGGGCTGATAATTCATTAGGGGGGGAGAGAAGCAGAACAGCGCCCGTGGGTCACATCTGATTATTTCTGTAAGGAATTATTTTTTGACCAAAGAATATGAAGCCTGCCGCCACAACAAGGTAGACTCTTAGGCAGGGCACTACACAAAGACTGACTACACTACCTTTTCTAATCTGCCCTATCAATCTTCCCCCTAGCACATTTAACCAAAAAAACACCTTAACCTGTTAAGGACCAAGGGCGTACAGGTACGCCTTTGCTCCCTGGTACTTAAAGGACATCTGCAGTGCTACAAACACTTATCCCCTATCCTCAAGATAGGGGATGTGTTTGATCGCGGGGGGTCCGAACGCTGGGGCCCACGGCGATCGCCTGTACGGGGCCGCGGCTCTCCCATGCAGGGGGCGTGCCAGCAGCAGCACGCACGCCTCCTCCATACATCTCTATGGGGGGAGGCAGCATTCGTGCCTTCCCGCATACCCCATAGAACTGTATGGGGACAGGGAGGAGACGGGGCGTCAGCGTCGACGCTACGCGCCTTAGCGCTCACCATGAACGCTTATGGTGGCGCCCCGTTAGGGAGATCGTGGGGGTCCCAGCGGTCGGACCCCCCGCCCCCGCGATCAAACACTTATGCCCTATCCTGTGGATAGGGGATAAGTGTAATGCCGCTGCAGTTGTCCTTTAAGGACCAAGGGTGTACCCAAGGGACCGGACCGGGGTGACTGCTGATATCGATCAGCAGGCACCCCGTGCAAATTCCCAGGGGGGTCATCAGACCCCCCATGTTGGCGATCGTCGCAAATCGCAAGTGAATTCACACTTGCGATTTGCGTGATTCCGGGTCTATGGTGACCCGGAATAGAAGGGGGATCGCGGTTGTTCAAGACACCCACAATCCCCCTGAAGGGATAGGAGTGAGGTGACAGGGGTTCCACCCCTCCTATCCCTGCTATTGGTGGTCTAGACGCGACCACCAATAGCAGATCGCGGACGGGGGGGGGGGGGTTAACTTTCGTTTTCCCCGTTCTGCCCACCCACAATAGGCGGGGCAAGATGGGGAAACGAAGGGGACTGGTGCCGAAGATCCACTTACCCTGTGGGCGAGGCTGTGGGCGACGATCGGTGTCGGAGATCGGCGCGGGCGGCATGTCGTGCGGCAGAAGAGGACGGCTCCCTGGATCCGACGGAAGCCTGTAAGTTGCTTAGCAACATCTAGGGGACTACAGTCTGAGACCACTATACAGTGGTCTCTACACTGTTGCCCTCCAGATGTTGCAAAACTACAACTCCCAGCATGCCCAGTTTTGCAACAGCTGGAGGGTCACAGTTTGGAGATCACTGTGCTGTGAACTGTGGCCCTCTAGATCTTGCAAAACTACAACTTCCAGCATGCCCACATAGCAGTTTTCTGTCTGGCATTTGTAGTTTTGCAACATCTCGAGGGTCACAGTTTGGAAATCACTGTGCACTGGTCTCTAAACTGCAAAACTGCAAATCCCAGCATGCCCAAACAGCTGTCTCAGCATGCTGGGAGTTGCAGTTGCGTACCTCTAGCTGTTGCATAACTACATCTCCCAGCAATGCACTTCGACGATCAGTACATGCTGGGAGTTGTAGTTTTGCAACAGCTGGAGGCACACTGGTTGGAAAACCTTCAGTTAGGTTCTGTTACCTAACTCAGTATTTTCCAACCAGTGTGCCTCCAGCTGTTGCAAAAGTTCAACTCCCAGCATGCACGGTCTGTCAGTACATGCTGGGAGTTGTAGTTTTGAAACAGCTGGAGATTTGCCCCCCCATGTGAATGTACAGGGTACATTCACACAGACGGGTTTACAGTGAGTTTCCTGCTTCAAGTATGAGCTGCGGCAAATTTGCCGCAGCACAAACTCCTAGCGGTAAGCTCACTGTAAACCTGCCAGTGCGAATGTACCCTAAAAACACACTACACTAACACATAATAAAGGATAAAACATTACTTATACACTCCTTACAATGTCCCCCCCCCCCAATAAAAATGAAAAACGTATTGTTCAGCAGTGTTTCCAAAACAGAGCCTCCAGCTGTTGTAAAACAACAACTCCCAGCATTTCCGGACAGTCACTGACTGTCCAGGCATGCTGGGGGTTTAGCAACAGCTGGAGGCACCCTGTTTGTGAATCACTGGCGTAGAATATCCCTATGTCCACCCCTATGCAATCCCTAATTTAGTCCTCAAATGCACATGGTGCTCTCTCACTTCGGAGCTCTGTCGTATTTCAAGGAAACAGTTTAGGTCCACATATGGGGTATTTCTGTACTCAGGAGAAATTGCACTACAAATTTTGGGGGGTTTTGTCTCCTTTTACCCCTTATGAAAAGGAAAAGTTGGGATCTACACCAGACTGTTAGTGTAAAAAAAAAAATTTACACTAACATGCTGGTGTTGCCCTTTACTTTTTATTTTCACAAGAGGTAAAAGGAAAAAAAGACCCCCAAAATGTGTAACGCAATTTCTCCTGAGTACGGAAATACGTGGGGAATAAAATGCTCTGCGGGCGCATAACAAGGCTCAGGAGTGAGTGCACTATGTACATTTGAGGCCTAAATTGGTGATTTGCACAGGGGTGGCTGATTTTACCCACATGAGACCCCATTTTGGAAACTACACCCCTCACGGAATGTAACAAGAGGTACAGTGAGCTTTAACACCCCACAGGTGTTTGACGAATTTTCATTAAAGCTGGATGAAATTTTTTTTTTAAATTCACTAAAATGCTGGTGTTACCCTAAATTTTTCATTTTCACAAGGGAAAATAGGAAAAAAGCGCCCCAAAATTTGTTACCCCCATTTCTTCTGAGTATATAAATACCCCATATGTGGATGTAAAGTGCTCTGAGGGCGAACTACAATGCTCGGAAGAGAAGGAGCGCCATTGGGATTTTGAAGAGAAAATTTGTCCGGAATTGAAGGCCACCTGTGTTTACATAGCCCCCATAGTGCCAGAACAATGGACTCCACCCACATGTGACCCCATTTTGGAAACCACACCCCTCACCTAATGTAATAAGGGGTACAGTGAGCATTTACGCCCCACAGGTGTCTGACAGTTTTCTGGAACCGTGGTCCGTGAAAATGAAAAATGTAATTTTTAATTTGGTCAGCCCACTGTTCCAAAGATCTGTCAAACACCAATGGAGTGTAAATACTCACTGCACCCCTTATTAAATTCTGTGAGGGGTGTAGTTTCCAAAATGGGGTCCCATGTGGGGGGGGGGGGCACTGTTCTGGCACCATGGGGGGGCTTTATAAAAGCACATGGCCCCTGACTTCCATTCCAAACAAATTCCCTTTCCAAAAGCTCAATGGCGCTCCTCCTCTTCTGAGCATTGTAGTGCACCAGCAGAGCA
Organism: Hyla sarda; assembly: GCF_029499605.1. Taxonomy (NCBI): domain Eukaryota; kingdom Metazoa; phylum Chordata; class Amphibia; order Anura; family Hylidae; genus Hyla; species Hyla sarda. Next base: position 142,922,596 of record NC_079194.1, on the reverse strand, counting down.
CTTGACGTCCACACATGGGGTATTTCCATACTCAGAAGAAATGGGGTTGCAAATTTTGGGGGTAATTTTCTCCTATTACCCCTTGTAAAAATGTAAAATTTGGAGAAAAACCATAATTTTTGTGAGAATTTTTTTCATTTACACATCCAACTTTAACAAAAAGTCGTGAAATACCTGTGAAGTGTTAAGGCTCACTGTACCCCTTGTTACGTTCCTTGAGGGGTGTAGTTTCCAAAATAGTATGCCATGTGTTTTTTTTTTTTTTTTGCTGTTCTGGCACCATAGGGGCTTCCTAAATGCGACATGCCCCCTAAAAACCATTTCAGCAAAATTTGCTTTCAAAAAGCCAAATGTGACTCCTTCTCTTCTGTGCATTGCAGTTTGCCCGCAGAGCATTTTTTGTCCTAACATGGGGTATTTCCATACTCAGAAGAGATGGGGTTACAAATTTTGGGGGCATTTTCTTCCATTACCCTTTATAAAAATGGCAAATTTGGGAAAAAAACTGCACTTAAGTGAAAAAAAATAGTTTTTCATTTACACATCCGACTTTAACGAAAAGTCATCAAACACCTGTGGGGTGTTAAGGCTCATTGGACCCCTTGTTATGTGCCTTGAGGGGTGTAGTTTCCAAAATGGTATGCCATGTGGGGGGTTTCTGCTGTTCTGGCACCATAGGGGCTTCCTAAATGTGACATGCCCCCCAAAAACCATTACAGAAAAACTCGCTCTCCAAAATCCCACTGTCACTCCTTCCCTTCTGAGCCCTCTACTGCGCCCGCCGAACACTTGACATACACATATGAGGTATTTCCTTACTCAAGAGAAATTGGGTTACACATTTTGAGAGGATTTGTCTCCTTTTACCTCTTGTAAAAATTCATAAACTGGGTCTACAAGAACATGCTAGTGTATAAAATTAAGATTTTGAATTTTCTCCTTTATTTTGCTGTTATTCCTGTGAAACACGTAAAGGGTTAACACACTTATTGAATGTCATTTTGAATACTTTGAGGGAGCAGTTTTTATAATGGGGTCATTTGTGGGGTATTTCTAATATGAAGACCCTCCAAATCCACTTCAGACCTGACCTGGTCCATGAAAAATTCCGATTTTGAAAATGTGAAAAAATGGAAAATTGCTGCTGAACTTTGAAGCCCTCTGATGTCTTCCAAAAGTAAAAACATGTAAATTTTATGATGCAAACATAAAGTAGACATATTGTATTTGTGAATCAAAATATAATTTATTTGGAATGTCTATTTTCCTTACAAGCAGAGAGCTTCAAAGTTAGAAAAATGCAAAATTTTCAATTTTTTTTCATCAAATTTGGGAATTTTTCACCAAGAAATGATGCAAGTATCGACAAAATTTTACCACTAACATAAAGTAGAATGTCACGAAAAAACAATCTCGGAATTAGAATGAAAGGTAAAAGCATCCCAGAGTTATTAATGCTTAAAGTGACCGTGGTCAGATGTACAAAAAACGCTCTGGTCCTACAGTGAAAATTGGCCTGGTCAGAAGCACAAGGTTTACTCTTTCACCCTTTTTCATATCTCCCCTAACACATCATCTAAGGAAAAAAATCCAAAAATACACAAGGTACTTTTTTTTAGAAGGACCCTACACTAACTACACCTTTTTTCCATGTCTCTCCTAGCTATTTACCACCTACAGACCCATGTAAGGGATTGTTTTTTTGCGCAACCAATTGTACTTTGTAATGACAACAATCATTTCACCACAAAATCTGCAGCACAAAATTATTTTGAAATTGAAAAAAACAAGACATTTGTAACTTTTGGGGGCTTCCGTTTCTATGTAGTGCACTTATATGGTAAACATGACACGCATTCCTTATTCTGTAGGCCCATACGATTAAAATGATACCCAACTTAAATAGGTTTTATTTTATTTCGCTACATAAAAAATATATCGGAGACGGTGTAGAGGAAGAGTGGGGCAGCTGCCTATAGCAACCAATCAGATTGTTTGTTTTATTTTTCAGAGGCCTTTTAAAAAAAAATTGCAATCATGTTGCTATGGGCAACCTCTGCATAGGTGTTGATAAATTTCCCCCGATCATTTTTAGTACAAAAATTTGCGTACTTAAAATTGCCCTTTTCTGGCCCCTATAACTGTTTTATTTTTCCTTATGTGGGGATATATGAGGGCCCATTTTATGGGGCAGCTATTCGAAGAGGGGCCTACCCAAACTTTATAGGGGCAGCTATTAAAGGGGCCTACCCAAACTTTATGGTTAGGCCCCCATATAGTTGTTGTAGGCCCCTCTCAAAAGGGCCTAAAACTATATGGGGCAACTATTAGCTAAAAAAAAAACTACATGGGGGGCTACTTGCCCCCATATAGCTGTTGTAGGCCCCTCTTTGTTGCTAATTGTTGTCCCCATATAGTTGTAGGACTCAGTCCTTGCCCCCCTCACTGCAGGACACACACACACACACACACACACACACACACACACACACACACACACCTCACTCACTCACTCACTCACTCACTCACTCACTCACTCACTCTTCTGCCCCAGCTCCAGTCATATATTTATTTTAACTTATTAACCTCTGTGCCTGCTGTCCTCCTCTCAGGGCAGGCTTCCTTTGCGCTGCTCCGCTTGGCAATGTCTGCTACTCCACACCGCTGGCCTCCTCTTCCGCCACAGTGCTACTGCGGTAACGTGACGTCAGGGCTGGTGTCGGCGTGCAGAGCGCAGTGGACGTACCTCCCGGCGTCTGCTGCTGTTTTTAAAGAGAGAGTGCTGTGCAGCTGCAGCAGGAGCGCTGTGTGTGATCTGCGACTGTACATTGTCTGACTGTACTCTGTACAGTCAGTCAATGTGCCGGCCCCAGCAGTCAGTGAGTCACTCACTGACATTGAAAAAAAAAAAATTGGCTGACCCCTTACAGGGGTACCTTGGGGGTCCGGGCCCCTTACAGGGGTATCTGTTGTACCTCCCTGATGGCGACCCTGCGTGCATCCCTCCCTGCTCACAGGAGGTCTTCTAAATTGATAGTGGATCCGGCATGTCACCCAGACAGGGGCTATATGCCCAGAAGGGGTGAGTGTAATGAGCGTGTTTGGGGATGGGGGGGGGGACACACGTTTTGATCAAAAGGTGCGCTAAGAGACTCAATTTTTTGACCAAGAGTGCTGCTGCAACCTTCTTTTTTGTATACTAAGTCAGGAGAGCGGTCCGGAGTCCAGGACGCCAACTACCGCCGTTTGTCAGGTGTGGAAGGTGCTCTACTGCTACTTGGATGTCTGGACCAACTACTATGGTCCATAGAAGTAGGTCCTGACCTTGGACTGGAAGAGAAGTGAAGCACTGAAGCAGTAATGTCTGGGAGCCTTCAATTATATATATATATATATATATATATATGTATATATATACACACACACATACAGTGTGTGTGTGTATATGTGTGTGTGTATATATATATATATATATATATATATATATATATATATATATAATACAGTCATGGATGTAAATTGTTGGCACCCCTGACATTTTTCAGGAAAATCACTGTTTATTGCCTTTGTGTATATTGAAACTAAACCAAAAAAAGGGAGGAGAGAAAGCAAATTGGACCTCCACCATATTTCACTGTAGGTACAGTATTCCTTTCTTTGTAGGCCTCATTCCATTTTCAGTAAACAGTAGAATGATGTGCTTTACCAAAAAGCTCTATCTTGGTCTCATCTGTCCACAAGATGTTTTCCCAGAAGGATTTTGGCTTTCTCAGGTTCATGTTGGCAAAATGTAGTCTTGCTTTTTTATGTCTCTGTGTCAGCAGTGGGGTCCTCCTGGGTCTCCTACCATAGCGTTTTATTTCCTTTAAATGTTGACAGTTCGTGCTGACACTGATGCTCCCTGAGCCTGCAGGACAGCTTGAATATCTTTGGAACTTGTTTGGGGCTGCTTATCCACCATCTGGACTTCCTGCGTTGACACCTTTCATCAATTTTTCTTTTCCGTCCATGACCAGGGAGATTAGCTACAGTGCTATGGGTTGCAAACTCCTTGATAATGTTGCGCACTGTGGACAAAGGCAAATCTAGATCTCTGGAAATGGACTTGTAACCTTGAGATTGTTATTTTTTTCACAATTTTGGTTCTCAAGTCCTCAGACAGTTCTCTTCTCCTCTCTCTGATGTCTATGCTTAGTGTGGCAGACACAGACCACCATGCAAAGACTAAGTGAACTTCTCTCCTTTTCATCTGCTTTCAGGTGTGATTTTTATATTGCCCACACCTGTTACTTTCCCCAGGTGAATTTAAAGGAGCATCGCATGCTTGATCTTATTTTTCCACAATTTTGAAAGGGTGCCATTAATTTTGTCCAGCCCATTTTTGGAGTTTGGTGTGACATTATGTCCAATTTGCTTTTTTCCCTCCCTTTTTGGTTTAGTTCCAATACACACAATGGGAATAAACTTTTCAGTGAGAAATACTTAATTTTCTTGAAAAATTTCAGTGGTGCCAACATTCTCGGCCATGACTGTATATGCACACAGTAAGAGGGGGACTTAAAACTATAGATATAGAGAGAGATGTCACCTGTGAGTATACGGATCTGTATGAGGAATAATTTTTTGCGTCCTAATCTGTATTTTGTTTTTTGCAATTTTGCTGTGGGTGTGTCTATCGGCTCCACTGAGCTACCGGCACTTGTTATCGGCCTTTTAGGGACCGCAATCATCTTAAAGTAATGTAAACAAAAATAAACATGTGGTATCGCTGCCTGCGTAAATGTCAGAACGATAAAAATATAACGTTAATAAAACCACAGTCAATGGTGTAAATGTAAAAAAAAATACCAAAGTCTAGAATTGTGTATTTTTGCTCACTTCATGTAACATTAACCCCTTAAGGACCAAGCCCATTTTAACCTTTTTATTTTTGTGTTTTCGTTTTTCCTCCTTGCCTTCTTAAATCCATAACTTTTATATTTCCATCTACTGACCCATATAAGGGCTTGTTTTTTGCGTGACAAATTGTACTTTGTAATGAAACCTCTCATTTTACCATAAAATGTATGGCGAACCCCCAAAAAAAAATCTTTTTTAGGAGGAAATGTCAATGAAACCAACAATTTTTAGCACATTTTGGAGGGTTTCGTTTTCACACTGTACACTTTACGGTAAAAATTACAATAAGATTAAAATGATACCCATGGCTAGATACTTTTATATTTTTGTATCGCTTAAAAAAAATCCCAAACTTTTTGTACAAAGTTAGCAATCTAAAATCGCCCTATTTTGACCACCCATAACTTTTTCATTTTTCCGTATATAGGGCGGTATGAGGGCTAATTTTTTGCGCCGTCATCTGTACTTTTTATCGATACCACATTTGCATATATTAAACTTTTAGATCATTTTTAGTTTTGGAATAAAATGTGACTAAAAAGCAGCACTTTGACTTTTTATTTTTTACGTTTACACCGTTCACCGTACGAGATCATTAACATTATATTTTGGACATTTACACATGCAGCGATACCAAATATGTTTATTTTTTTTTAAATTATGCTTTTTGGGGGTAAAATGGGAAAAGCTGACAATTTTTATTTTTAAATGTTTTATTTTTACATTTTTCAACTTTTTTTTTACACTTTTTATGTCCCCATAGGGTACTACCTATAGCAATCATTTGATTGCTAATACTGTTCAGTGCTATGCATAGGGCATAGCACTGATCAGTATTATCAGCTATCTTCTGCTCTGGTCTGCTTGATCTTAGACCAGAGCAGGAGACGCCGGGAGATGGACGGAGGCAGGTTAGGGGACCTCTGTCCGCCATTACAGATGATTGGATCCCCGCGGCAGCTACGCTCATCTATTTTAACATGTGCACTGCCACAGATGCTGTGATCTATACTGATCACGGCATCTGAGGGTTTAATGGTGGACATCTGCGTGATCGCGGATGTCTGCCATTACCGGCGGGTCCCCGGCTGCTGCTAGCAGCCTGAACCTGCCGTGTATGACACGAGTATTGCTTCGATCCTCTCGGTCATACACAGGATGTAAATGTACGTAAGTAAGTACCACCGCACCGGGATGTCCCATCAAAACAATTGTAGCACCAATAAAAACTACAGATCACTGCGAAAAAATTCAGAAAAACTGAAAAATGAAGTTATAGGGGTCAGAAGAGGACAATTTTAACCACTTAAGGACCAAGGGCGTACCTGTACGCCCGTGGGAATTTCGGTCCCCACCGGGCGGGGACCGGGTGACTGCTGATATCTATCAGCAGGCACCCCGTGCAAATGCCCAGGGGGGGGGTCAACACCGTCGATTTGCGCCAATTCCGGGTCATACAGGTCTATGGTGACCCGGAAAATAAGGGGGATCAGGGTTGTCCAAGACATCCACGATCCCCACTAGAAGCGATGACCAATAGCAGATCCGGGGCGTTAACTTTCGGTTTTCCCGTTCTGCCCACCCATAATAGGCGGGGCAGAACGGGGAAACCGACAGAGGATCAGCACCGAAGATCCACTTACCCATCCGCAGGGCATTGATCGGCGGGTGGCAATGTCGTGCGGCTGGCTCCCTGGATCCTACGGAAGTCGGTGCGTTGCCTAGCAACATCTGGAGGGCTACATTCTGAGACCAATATACAGTGGTCTCTAAACTGTAGCCCTCCAGATGTTGCAAAACTACAACTCCCAGCATGCCCAGACATCTGTTTGGGCATGCTAGGATTTGTAGTTTTGCAACAGCTGGAGGGCTACAGTTTGGAGATCACTGTGCAGTGATCTCTAAACTGTGGCCCTCTAGATCTTGCAAAACTACAACTCCTAGCATGCCCACACAACAGTTTGCTGTCTGGGCATGCTGGGATTTTTAGTCTTGCAACATCTGGAGGGCCACATTTTTGAGATCACTGTGCAGTGGTCTCTAAATTGTAGCCCTCCAGATGTTGCAAAACTGCAAATCCCAGCATGCCCAAACAGCAAACAGCTGTCTCGGCATGCGGGGAGTTGTAGTTGAGTAACTCCAGCTGTTGCATAACTACATCTCCCAGCAAGCCCTTCGGCGATCAGTTCATGCTGGGAGTTGTAGTTTTGCAACAGCTGGAGGCACACTGGTTGGAAAATACTGAGTTAGGTAACAGAACCCAAAGGTTTTCCAACCAGTGTGACTCCAGCTGTTGCAAAAGTACAACTCCCAGCATGCACGGTCTGTCAGTACATGCTAGGAGTTGTAGTTTTGAAACAGCTGTAGGTTTGCCTCCCCCATGTTAATATAAAGGGTACATTCACACGGGCGGGTTTACAGTAAGTTTCCTGCTTCAAGTATGAGCTGCGGCAAACTCCTAGCGGGAAACTCACTGTAAACCTCCGCCCGTATGAATGTACCCTAAAAACACTACACTACACTAACACATAATAAAGGGGTAAAACACTACATATACACCCCCTTACACTGTCGCGCCCCCCCCCCCCCCCCGATAAAAATGAAAAACGTATTGTACGGCAGTGTTTCCAAAACGGAGCCTCCAGCTGTTTTGTCCAGGCATGCTGGGGGTTTAGCAAACAGCTGAAGGCACCCTGTTTGGGAATTACTGTCGTAATTACATGTCCACCCCTATGCAATCCCTAATTTAGTCTTCAAATGCACATGGTGCTCTCTCACTTCAGAGTCCTGTCGTATTTCAAGGAAACAGTTTAGGGCCACATATGGGCGTACTCGGGAGAAATTACACTACAAATTTTGGGGGGCTTTCTCAACAGGAAAAGTTGGGGTCTACACCAGCCTCTTAGTGTAAATTTTTACATTTTTTTACATTAAAATGCTGGTGTTGAGGTAAAAGGAAAAAAAGACACCCAAAATTTGTAATGCAATTTCTCCTGAGTACGGAAATACCCCATATGTGGGCGTAAAATGCTCTGCGGGCACACAACAAGGCTCAGGATTGAGAGTGCACTATGTACATTTGAGGCCTAAATTGGTGATTTGCACAGGGGCGGCTGATTTTTACAGCAGTTCTGACACAAACGCAAAAAAATAAATACCCACATGTGACCCCATTTTGGAAACTACACCCCTCACGGAATGTAACAAGGGGTATAGTGAGCCTTTGCCTGGAATTCCACTTGTTTTTGTTTTTTTTTAAACACCAAGAGAAACACCAGTTCTGCCGCATGGCGTTTTTTCGGCCAAAAAACACTGCGGCCAGATGTTAGCTGTAAATCAATGAGAAATCGCTAAATTCTTATTCCACTTGGCGTTTTTCACTTTGGCGTTTTTTTTAATCCTTTTGGCGTTTTTTCACTCTCTTCTTGCGTTTTTTAAATCATTGGTAATCGCAACATGTTGAGTCATTGGCGTTATTTTAGTCAAAATCGTGGCGTTTTTCTCCCATAGAAGTCTAACTTTGGCGTTTTTGCATGCGGTTTTTATTCTTTTTTTGGACTTTAGCGATCCAAAAAAGTGATTGAGATACCTTTTTTTCTTTCATAATATTTTGTAAGGTACCATAAAAAAAAAGATACAGTAGTGAAGCAAAAAATTGTATCTAATGAACTGTATCTTTTGTATAACAACATTTTTATTACCTTTTTAAACAGGGATCAATTTATGTGGGCGGGTGGGGACCTAAAAATGTAGCCGACAATAATTAAAATGTAGTGTGTGTGTGTGTGTGTGTGTGTGTGTGTGTGTGTTTCACTTTTTTTCTTTATTTTTTTTAAACAATTTTTTAGGTAGTACTACTACTCCCAGCATGGAACACACTGTTCCATGATGGGAGTAGTAGTACCTGTACTAATTGACAGATCGCCCGTTGCGATCCTCCTGTATAATGTATAGATGCAGCGGCCGCTCTTCTATGGTCCTCTGCACTGACGTATATATACACATATTCGTATTTCCTGCAGAGAGTTGTGATTGGCCAGATGGTTCCAGCCAATCACAGCTCTCTGTGGGATATATGAAAATGTGCATATATACGGCCGTGCAGGGGACCATAGAAGAGCGTCCGCCGCATCTATACATTATACAGGAGGATCACAGCGGGTGTCAAACAAAATCAATTCCTAAATAAGGTTCTCAATAAGGCAGCCTTCTCATCTCAGGAGAAAGTGGTTGTTATGGGCGATTTTAATCACGTCATATGGCCATCAATAGACTCAACCTCTAAATCACACCACACAGAACCAACAGCAATATCCCGCACGATAGCTCATGTCAATCTCTATGATGTATGGAGGGTACAACATCCAACTGAGACTGACTACACCTTTTTCTCAGACCCTCATAAAACTTACACACTTATAGATAATTTTTTTTAGTGACAAATCCACTCCTATTAACATCAATATCAACCGAAATAAAAACCATCTCATGGTCAGACCATGCGCCTGTGGTGTTGACGATCAGGGACAAGATTGAAGTTCCGGCAACAACGCCAGTGGCGTGCTAACCCACACATTATTAAAAATCTAGAACTAAAGGAGCAAATAGCGTCTTGGATTCCATCCTTCTTTGAGGTCAATAGAGGATCAGTTTCGTCAGAGACTACTCTATGGTGTGCTTTTAAAGCCTCGTTGCGGGGGCACTTGATAGCCCAGTCCACACACTACAGGAGACAAACCCAGTATAGAAAATTGGAACTTCAGAAAAAACTAGTGGATCTGCATAGGCAGAATAAAATAAATTTCTCCCAAGGTATAGCGGCACAAATATCCTCTATTATGGCAGAACTACACAATTTAGACCTATATAAATTCGATTTAGCCATAAAGAATCTAAAATTGAATTTTTATTGGATGGCTAATAAACCAGGGTCATTTTTAGTGCGTCAATTGAAGTTGAGAAATTCCCAAAATGAAATATCATATTTAGTTTTACCCACAGGGGAAAGAGCACAGGACCCCCAGGGCATAGCAGAAGGCTTTGCAAGATACTACCAGGGGCTGTATAATTTGAAAGATGACAGAAGTATTTCAGCCGACAATAGATTCGATAAATATCTTTCTAAATAAAGTGTCACTGCCAGTCTTGACAGAGGAGGAAGGAATTTCTATGACTTCCCCCTTCTCTGGTGCAGAAGTAGAAAAGTGCGTTCAGGAATTGAAGCCTATTAAGGCGCCAGGACCAGATGGTATAATAAATGAATTTTATAAAACACACTTAAAAACATTACTTCCACACTTGATACATTTATTCAATCACCTACTTGACTCTGGTAATATAAATAAAGAAATGCTGGAAGCATCTATAATAACTATACCCAAGCCCGGGAAAAATCTAACTCACCCATCAAACTTTAGGCCGATTTCACTTTTTAATAGCGATATTAAAATCTTTGCCAAATTACTAGCAAATAGGTTAAATAAGAAGCTTCAGGACTTGATAGATCCAGATCAGGTTGGCTTTGTTCATGGGAGGCAATCCCAGGACGGAACCAGACGTTTTTTTAACGTGATTGAAAAGGCAGTGGTCGATCGGATGCCTTCTCTGCTCCTTTCCCTGGATGCGGAGAAGGCATTCGATCGAGTCCACTGGGGGTACTTGGGACAGGTCTTGGAAAAATTTAAACTACCATCTAAATTTAATAGGGCTATTAAGGCACTATACTCAGGCCCCTACGCCAGGGTATGTAATGAGGGATTTAGATCTAGACCCTTTAACATCTAAAATGGGACCCGGCAGGGTTGCCCCTCCTTTTTGCCCTACTAATAGAACCCTTGGCACAAAGAATACGAGAGTGCGAAGCAATTAAGGGTATACAAATAGGTCCAACAAGTCACAAAATAGGACTCTTCGCGGACGATATCCTTTTGTCAATTTCAGAACCTAAATACTCATTGGACCCCTTAATGGATATATTAGATCAATTTTCTCAAATAAGCTATTATAAATTAAATATATTAAAATCAACAATCCTCCCACTATCATTAGATAGGACTACTAAGGCAGAATTGACAGCCAAGTTCCCCTTTACATGGTCAGAAGAGTCACTTACATATTTGGGCATAAAATTAACAACCTCCCCCAGACAGTCAGTAATCCTTAATATAGAGCAGGTATGTCGTAGACTACAGGCAGATATAAAAACATTTTCCAAATTACCTATCTCTTGGATAGGACGAATAGGGGTGGTCAAGATGGTTTTATTGCCTAAGATATTATATTTATTTCGTAACCTCCCCCTCAAAATCCCCCAAATTACTATTAAGAAATTGCAAACAATCTTATTAAAATATATCTGGAGAAATAACACGGCCAGAGTAACCTCAAATATACTTTACAGAAATATTAAACTAGGCGGAGTAGGTTGCCCAAATCTTAGAAACTACTATCGTGCAATCCACTTGACACAACTGCAAAGATGGTGGCATAATGACTCATCAGCAAAATGGATAGAAATAGAAACACATATGACTAATGCATTATCCTTAAACACAGCCCTATGCCAAATTATGTTAAACAAACAACCAATATTAACAAGTAGCCCAACAGCTAAAGCAAATATGGAAACCTGGTGGTATGCCCTAACACAGTAAATAATAAGTGACACTTGCTATGACAATATCCCAATGGTATCTATTCACAACTTATTGCCAAATACAGACCTTTCCCTTTGGATAAAAAAAGGAATTACGCAAATTGGGCATATACGCAGCAAAGGTCACTTACTACCCTTTGATCAGATCTCTCAGAAATATAATATACCCCCATGCGAATTTTTTAAATATTTGCAAATCCGGCATTTGCTGGGGCCATATAAAGCAGAAAGTCAGGGAATCAAATCGCATTTTGAAAAATATTTCTTTGGGTCTAAGGGGGGGTAAGGGGGCCATTTCTAAATCATATAAAGCAACACGGGATAAACTACACAACCCAGTTTCCAGCTTTCAAACAAAATGGGAAAAGGATTTAGGTAAAGAAATTCCTCATGAGAACTGTATTAAATTATACGTCTTACCATCTAGTCTGTCACACTGTATATCATATCTGGAGAGTTCCCGTAAACTCATGTATCGCTGGTATTATACACCAACCCGACTGGCGAAAATGTACCACATGGAGAATAGTAAAGCTGTGTGTTGGAGGTGCATGCAGGATCAGGGCACACTTTTACATATTTGGTGGAGCTGTCGAGTGATACAGCCCTTATGGGAAGCAATAAAAATACTGCTAAATAATATCTTAGGAAAACAAATAGTTCCCAGTATAATAGAAATTTTAAATTCTTTAACCCATGTATGCACAATGGAAAGACTTAGACTAGATAAAATAGACAGCCCAATTCCAACGGATGCAAAATGCAGGATGTGGGATAATTGGATAGAAAAAATAAGAGATAAGAGGGGTATAGTGCCATATAGGTGCCATATAGGTTATAGACTATTATAGAGTGTCTTACATCAAATAACCACGTTATAAATATAGCTGGAGAGGGAGAGAAGATTGGATAGAGGAAGGGTATAGGACTATGTGTGAATGTAGGTATGTTTTTGAGAATTAGGGCGGGCGGGGCAAGTAATTGTGGGTTGTTTTCCCCTTACCCCCGCCCTTCCAATGTGTTTGTCATGTTGTATATTTTCCTTTTCTCCTTTGTATTGTATTATTAGAAAATTGCAATAAAAAGTAATTTAAAAAAAAGTAGTGATACCAGCTGTGATCTTTCCTTAACTGCAGGTACTACTACCCCCAACATGGAGTAAACTCTGCTCCATGCTGGGAGCTGTAGTACCGGCATTAATAAACAGATCGCAGTGGGTGTCAGAAGTTACACTCGCTGCGATCTGTCTATTAATGCAAGTACTACAGCTCCCAATATGCAGCAAAGTGTGCTCCATGTTGGGAGTAGTAGTACTTGCAGGTAAGAACAGATCACAGTGGGTATCACTACTGCGATTATCCTGTCTATAGCAGAGATGGAGCGGCTGTATACATCGCTCGCATCCCTGCTCTGCACTATACTCCGGCCACTCACTCATTCATATTTTACTCAGAGCTGTGATTGGCTGCAACCATATGATGTTCTATTCACATCACTGGCCGGCCCAGAGTATAGCGCAAAGATGTGAGCGATGTATAGAGCCGCTCCATCTCTGCTATATTATGAACGATCGCATCGGGTGTCAGGACTGGGACATCAACAACAAATTTTGGGTACCAAAAAAGAAAACTGCCAAGGTGCAATTTCCACACAAATGAAAAAACGCCAGACGCAGGACATTGCACTGGCGTTTTTTCATGCGTTTTTTTTATCACAAAAAACGCAGCGCAAAAAACCAAGTGGAATCCTAGCCTTAACACCCCACAGGTGTTTGACGAATTTTCTTTAAAGTTGGATGGGAAAAAAAAAAAAAAAAGTTTTCACAAAAATGCTGGTGTTATCCAAAATTTTTCATTTTCACAAGGGAAAATAGGAAAAAAGCCTTCCCAAAATTTGTAACCCCATTTCTTCTGAGTAAGAACACGGTGCTCTCTCACTTCAGAGGGCCACATATGGGGTATTTCCGTACTCGGAAGAAATTACACAACAAATTTTGGGGGGCTTTCTCAACAGGAAAAGTTGGGGGCTACACCAGCCTGTTAGTGTAAAATTTTTAATTTTTTTACACTAACATGCTGGTGTTGCCCCATACTTTTTATTTTCACAAGAGGTAAAAGGAAAAAAAGACCCAAAATTTGTAACGTAATTTCTCCTGAGTACGGAAATACCCCATATGTGGATGTAAAGTGCTCTGCTGACATACTACAATGCTCAGAAGAGAAGGAGTGCCATTGGGCTTTTCAAGAGAAAATGTGTCCGTAATTGAAGGCCACGTGTGTTTACAAAGCCCCCATAGTGCCAGAACAATGGACCCCATTTTGGAGACTACACCCTCATGTAATGTACAGTGGGGTGTAAATGCTCACTGCACCCCTTATTAAATTCTGTGAGGGGTGTAGTTTCCAAAATGGGGTCACATGTGGGGGGGGTCCACTGTTCTGACACCACGGGGGGCTTTGTAAACGCACATGGCCCCTGACTTCCATTCCAAACAAATTCTCTTTCCAAAAGCTCAATGGCGCTCCTCCTCCTCTGAGCATTGTAGTGCGCCTGCAGAGCACTTGATGTCCCCACATGGGGTATTTCCATACAAATTTTGGGGGTAATTTTCTCCTATTACCCCTTGTAAAAATGTAAAATTTGGGGATTTTTTTTTATTTACACTCCTTCTCTTCTGAGCATTGTAGTTTGCCCGCAGAGCATTTTACGTCCTAACATGGGGTATTTCCATATTCAGAAGAGATGGGGTTACAAATTTTGTGGGGCATTTTCTCCCATTACCCTTTATAACAATGGTAAATTTGGGGAAAAAATGCACTTTAGTGAAAACACTTTTTTTTTTCATTTACACATCCGACTTTAACGAAAAGTCATCAAACACCTGTGGGGTGTTAAGGCTCACTGGACCCCTTGTTACGTGCCTTGAGAGGTTTAGTTTCCAAAATGAAATGCCATGTGGGTTTTTTTTTGCTGTTCTGGCACCATAGGGTCTTCCCAAATGTGACATGCCCCCCCAAAAACCATTTCAGAAAAACTCACTCTCCAAAATCCCATGGTCGCTCCTTCCCTTCTGAGCCCTCTACTGCACCCGACGAACACTTGACATACACATATGAGGTATTTCCTTACTCAAGAGAAATTGGGTTACAAATTTTGAGAGGATTTTTTCTCATTTTACCCCTTGTAAAAATTCAAAAACTGGGTCTACAAGAACATGAGAGTGTAAAAAATGAAGATTTTGAATTTTCTCCTTCACTTTGCTGCTATTCCTGTGAAACACCTAAAGGGTTAACACACTTACTGAATGTCATTTTGAATACTTTGTGGGGTATTTCTAATATGAAGCCCCTTGAAATCCACTTCAAACCTGAACTGGTCCCTGAAAAAGTCAGATTTAAAAATTTTGTGAAAAATTGGAAAATTGCTGCTGAACTTTGAAGCCCTCTGGTGTCTTCCAAAAGTAACAACTTTATGATGGAAACAAAGTAGACATATTGTATTTGTGAATCAAAATATAAGTTATTTGGAATATCTATTTTCCTTTCAAGCAGGGCGCTTCAAAGTTAGGAAAATGCAAAATACTAAATTTTTTCATCAAATTTTGGAATTTTTCACCAAGAAATGATGCAAGTATCGACAAAATTTTACCACTAACAAAGTGGAATATGTCATGAAAAAACTGTCTCTGAATCAGAATGAAAAGTAAAAGCATCCCAGAATTGTTAATGCTTAAAGTGAAAGTGGTCAGATGTGCAAAAAACGCTCTGGTCTTACATTGAAAATTGGCTTGGTCCTTGAGGGGTTAAAGGGTTACTACGCTCCCCAGCATTCAGTAACTTAATGTTCACATTGGGGGACATTTATCAAAGCATTTAGTAGTTTTTTTTTTTTGCATGTTCAGTGTCCTAAGCAAAAAATAAAAATCTTGCTTACCAAAGCAAAAAGTGATTTTTGACTTGCAGTGGTCAGAGATTTATCAAGTGCGAAAGTCGCAAAAAAAGTTGCATCGCATGAAAAAAAACTACTACCGTATATACTCGAGTATAGGCCGAGTTTTTCAGCACGATTTTTCGTGCTGAAAACACCCCCCTCGGCTTATACTCGAGTGAACTCCCCCACCCGCAGTGGTCTTCAACCTGCGGACCTCCAGAGGTTTCAAAACTACAACTCCCAGCAAGCCCGGGCAGCCATCGGCTGTCCGGGCTTGCTGGGAGTTGTAGTTTTGAAACCTCCGGAGGTCCGCAGGTTGAAGACCACTGCGGCCTTCAACATCATCCAGCCCCCTCTCACCCCCTTTAGTTCTGAGTACTCACCTCCGCTCGGCGCTGGTCCGGTCCTGCAGGACTGTCCGGTGAGGAGGTGGTCCGGTGGGATAGTGGTTCCGGGCTGCTATCTTCACCGGGGAGGCCTCTTCTAAGCGCTTCGGGCCCGGCCTCAGAATAGTCACGTTGCCGTGACAACGACGCAGAGGTGCGTCATTTGCGTCATTGTCAAGGCAACGCATCTATTCCGGGCCGGAAGCGCGGAGAAGAGGCGCCCCCGGTGAAGATAGCAGCCCGGACCACCTCCTCACCGGACCACCTCCTCACCGGACAGCCCTGCAGGAACGGACCAGCGCCGAGCGGAGGTGAGTACTCAGAACTAAAGGGGGTGAGAGGGGGCTGGATGATGTTGAAGGCCGCAGTGGTCTTCAACCTGCGGACCTCCGGAGGTTTCAAAACTACAACTCCCAGCAAGCCCGGACAGCCGATGGCTGCCCGGGCTTGCTGGGAGTTGTAGTTTTGAAACCTCTGGAGGTCCGCAGGTTGAAGACCACTGAGGGCGAATGATGAGAAGAGGATGATGAAGGGGGGGTGTGGGGATGATGAAGGGGGGTGGGGATGATTACAAGGGGATGATGAAGGGGGGATGTGTGGGATGATAAGGGGATGATGAAGGGGGGATGTGCGGGATGATAAGGGGATGATGAAGGGGGGATGTGCGGGATGATAAGGGGATGATAGGGGGGATGTGTGGGATGATGACAAGGGGATGATGAAGGGGGATGTGTGGGATGATAAGGGGATGATGAAGGGGGGATGTGTGGGATGATGACAAGGGGATGATGATGAGGATGTTAATGACGGGTCTGGATGATGACAGGGGGGGATGAGGTATTTCCCACCCTAGGCTTATACTCGAGTCAATAACTTTTCCTGGGATTTTGGGTTGAAATTAGGGGTCTCGGCTTATACTCGGGTCGGCTTATACTCGAGTATATACGGTACATTTACTCCAGCTCAGACATGGAGCAGAAAAAGCAACTACCAAAGCAAAAAAAGAAAAAGTGCTTAAGTAAAAGAAATTTATCAACAGGCTGAAAGCAGTTGATAAATAAGCCGCACGTAAGCAAAAAATAGTAAGAAAAAAATTACTAAAAAAAAAAGGAATACATAAGCAAACATTGATAAATGTCCCCCATTGTGTTCCTGAACGCTGTGTGCGGGCTTCTGTGTTCATACCCGCCCCCTCATGACGTCACAGCCTGCCCCCTTAATGAAAGTCTATGGGAAGGGGGCGCAACGGCCGTCACGCCCCCTCCCATAGACTTTCATTGAGGGGGCAGGACGTCACATGACGGGGCGTGACTTCACGAGGGGGGCGTGAACATGGAAGCCCGCACACGGCGTTCAGGAACTCAATGTTCCTGACTTTGGGGAGTGGATTAACCCTTTAAGCATAATTTTTGTACTAAAAGTTATAATTTTTAAAAGTAGTAAAATAAAATAAAACCTATATAGGCAGGGTATCATTGTAATCGTATGGATCTACAGAATAAAGATAATGGCCTCCATTTACTATTGCAACCCGACCTACTATTGTCAGGTTCTGCGCCAAATTGTGCTGGAAAAGGGGTGTGACTGGACGGAAAAGAGGCGTGGTTTCACAGAAAATCCTGTGAATAAATGGCTAGAAATTTCCACCAAGAAAAAGCTGGTCGAAAACTTTCCTGATGTAAATCTGTGAATCTTCATTGTAAACAAAGTGGAATCCTGCAAGTCTGAAACAACATTTCACACTAGTAAAAACCCAACACTCAGTGTTTTTTTATTATACCAAAACGTGCACTGCGTAGAAACTGAAGCCCCCAAAATTTACACTCCCTGCACCATGGTTACATACATAGTTACATAGTTGGTATGGTTGAAAAAAGACATACGTCCATCAAGTCCAACCAGGGAATTGAAGTGAAGGGTGTAAGGGGATAAGGGAAAGGGATGTAGTTTTATAATTCTGCATAAGCATTAATGTTATTTTGTTCCAGGAATGTATCTAACCCTGTTTTAAAGCTGTGACCAGTTCCTGAGGTAGACCGTTCCATAAATTCACAGTCCTCACGGTAAAGAAGGCGTGTCGCCCCTTTAGACTAAACCTTTTCTTCTCTAGACGGAGGGAGTGCCCCCTCGTCCTTTGGGGGGGTTTAACCTGGAACAGTTTTTCTCCATATTTTTTGTATGGGCCATTTATATACTTATATACGTTTATCATATCCCCCCTTAAACGTCTCTTCTCAAGACTAAACAATTGTAACTCCTTTAATCGCTCCTCATAGCTAAGATGTTCCATGCCCCATATTAGCTTAGTCGCGCGTCTCTGCACCCTTTCCAACTCCGCAGTGTCCCTTTTATGAACAGGCGACCAAAACTGAACAGCATATTCCAGGTGAGGCCGTACCAATGCTTTATAAAGGGGGAGTATTATGTCCCTGTCCCTTGAGTCCATGCCTCTTTTGATACATGACAATATCCTGCTGGCTTTGGAAGTAGCAGCCTGACATTGCATGCTATTCTGTAGTCTGTGATCTACAAGTACACCCAGATCCTTCTCTACCAGTGACTCTGACAGTTTAATCCCCCCTAAGACATACGACGCATGCATGTTCTTAGTACCCAGATGCATAACTTTACATTTATCCACATTGAACCTCATTTGCCAAGTGGATGCCCAGACACTTAGTCTATCCAAGTCATCTTGTAACCTATACACATCCTCTATAGACTGTACTGTGCTACAAAGCTTGGTGTCATCTGCAAAGATAGAAACAGAGCTGTTAATACCATCCTCTATATCATTGATAAATAAATTAAACAACAGCGGGCCCAGTACTGAACCTTGGGGTACACCACTAATAACCGGGGACCAATCAGAGTACGAATCATTGACCACCACTCTCTGGGTACGATCCATGAGCCAGTGTTCAATCCAGTTACAAACTAAAGTTTCCAAACCCAAAGACCTTAACTTACCTGTCAGACGTCTATGAGGGACAGTATCAAACGCTTTAGCAAAATCCAGAAACACTATATCCACAGCCATTCCTCTGTCAAGGCTTCTACTCACCTCTTCATAAAAGCAAATTAGATTGGTTTGACAACTTCTATCCTTAGTAAACCCATGCTGGCTATCACTTATAATACTATTATCCCCTATGTATTCCTGTATGTAATCCCTTATAAGTCCTTCAAACAATTTACCCACAATGCACGTTAAACTTACCGGTCTATAATTGCCTGGCGAAGACCTAGAGCTCTTCTTGAAGATTGGTACCACATTCGCCTTGCGCCAGTCCCTTGGCACAATACCAGACACCAGAGAATCTCTAAATATTATGAACAAGGGTACAGATATTACTGAACTTACCTCTCTAAGAACTCTTGGGTGTAGTCCATCCGGCCCTGGAGATTTGCTTACATTTACTTTACTTAACTTACCTTGTACCATCTCTACATTAAGCCAGTTCAGTACATTACATGATGTGTTACCAGCACTGACCTTGCCAATGTCAGCTCCTTTTTCCATAGTGTATACAGAACTAAAGAACCCATTCAGTAGCTCCGCCTTCTCTTGATCGCCCGTGACAACCTCCCCATTATCATTATTAAGGGGTCCTACATGCTCTGTCCTTGGTTTTTTTGTATTTATATATCTAAAAAAATATTTAGGATTAGTTTTGCTTTCTTTGGCCACCTGTCTCTCATTTTGAATTTTTGCTGTTTTTATTAAATTTTTACAGATTTTATTAAGCTCCTTGTATTGTTTAAATGTTATAGCTAACCCATCAGATTTGTATTTTTTGATTGTTTATTGCTCTTTTAACCTCATTTGTCAGCCATGTAGGATTTAGTTTTAATCGTTTATATTTGTTCCCCTTTGGTATATATTTAGCTGTATAGTTATTTAGAGTTGATTTAAAGATGTCCCATTTACCTTCTGTATCAGTATTTGAGAACACCTCCCCCAGTCTATGTCCTGTAGTGCAGCTCTCAGACCAGGGAAATTTGCCTTTTTAAAGTTATATGTTTTTGCTTTCCCCGTCTGTCTTTGTTTTCTACATTTTAAGTCAAAAGTAACTATATTGTGGTCGCTATTACCAAGGTTTTCCCGCGCAGTTACATTACCAACCAGCTCTGCGTTGTTGGAAATGATCAGATCCAACAAGGCATCACTTCTTGTTGTGTCCTCCACAAACTGGCCCATAAAATTATCCTGCAATAAATTTAGGAATTTTCTCCCCTTTGTAGTTTTAGCCAGCCCCCGGCCCCAATCTATACCTGGATAGTTAAAATCTCCCATTATTACCACTGTACCTGCCCGGGCGGCCTTCTCTATTTGTTTATACAGCCGACCTTCTATCTCTTCAGTGATATTAGGGGGTCTGTAGATTACACCAAATATTATTTTTTCAGTATTTCCCTCCTTTTGTAATTCTACCCACAGTGATTCCACATCCTCAGAATCATCACACACTATGGCATCGTTCACACTGACTTTCATACCACTTCTTACATACAGACAGACTCCACCACCTTTTCTGTTCATTCTATCCTTGCGAAACAATGTAAACCCCTGCAGATTGACAGCCCAGTCATGCGAGGAGTCCAGCCATGTCTCAGTGACCCCAACTATATCAATATGTTCCTCCAGTATCAAGGCCTCAAGCTCCCCCATTTTATTTGCAAGGCTTCTGGCATTTGTGAACATACACTTTACATTTCCATTAAGTTTTACACATATAGTCTCACTAATGGGATTTTCAGAGTTATTGGGGTTAATGTTATTATTTGAGTTATAAGGGCTAATTGTACTATTTAAGTTATTGGGGCTAATGGGATTTTTTGAGTTATTGGGTCTAACGTTGTTATTTAAGTTATTGGGGCTAACGGTATTTTTTTAGTTAATGGGGCTTATTGTAGTTATTGAGTTATTGGGGCTAATGGAATTTTTTGAATTATTGGGATTACAATTTTTCGGGCTACATTTATTTTTACGGCTGGTTTGTAACGCATGAATCTCCTTATCCACTGCTCTTAACCTCCCCCCACAGGACTCCTCTCCACCCACCATTATGTCCTGACCCCTCTCTAACCTATCCATCCCACTGTCTGCTTTCTTTGCTTTATTATCCTCCCCCCACTCACCTAGTTTAAATACTCAGCCACCCCTTCCAGGATTCTCTCCCCCAGTATAGGCGTATGTTAGTTTCAGCAGTGCTGGTTGGTTACTGCCCTGGACGGAGATAACATTTGTGTGATTAGTATTTTTCCAGACCCCACCAGTCCTACAGTAGAAAAGACTGTGTTTATTCCTCACTTTTATCTCCCTCGCCTCTCATCCACGCACATTGGCAACATTCATCTCTCTGACCATGCCCTGGTGTTTTGCTCCTTCTCCATCCCCTCTCTTAGTCGGCTTCAATTTACATGGCGCTTAAATGAAACACTGCTCTTAGATACTTTATGTATCTCTGACCTCAAATCCACTATTGCCCACTTCCAGAGGGACCATGCCTCTGACACGACCCCTCTGGCAGTCCAATGGGAAGCTCTCAAGTGTGTCGTGAGGGGGGTGCTGATCCAGCATGGCTCTCGCCTCAAAAAAGAGAAGGTGCCAAAACTGAGTCGCCTTTTCAAGAGATTGACGGAACTGGAGGCTCTGCATAAACAGTCCCTCCAGGAGGCCACGTTTCGTGATCTGTTAAAAGTCCGTCACGAGATCGGCACCCTCTTAAACGACACCTACAAGAGATATAAACAAAGCTGCTCCCGCTCCTTTTACAAATGGGGCAACAAGCCGGGGATATACTTAGCTAGGGCGCTCAGGGAAAAATGGGCTGCACTATATGTCCCCTCTATTTGCACTCAGGGAGGTGGAAAGAGCTTCCTCACCAGAGATATCTTACAGGCGTTTGAGGGTTACTATTCCGCATTGTATAACCTTCCCTGCCTTCCCACTGACTCCCCACCTATGGACCCCTGCCCCTCCTTACATGACTACATTAGACACACAGCACTTCCCAGACTGTCTAGTGATGTCATAAATGACCTGGAGAGACCATTCACCGAGGAAGAGATGGGTGGAGTTATTACTGACTTACCGTCGGGCAAAAGCCCGGGCCCAGACGGGTATAATGGCAGGTTCTACAAAACGCTTAAGAGCGAGCTGTCCCCCATTCTTTGCCGTGTTTTTAATAGCATTGAGGCAGGCCAGGGATTCCACTTTTCCGCCCTTGACGCACACATTGTGGTTATTCCGAAGGAGGGTCTGGACCCGAACCTATGCTCGAGTTACCGTCCAATCTCTCTGCTCAATGTGGACGTTAAACTGTTCGCCAAACTCCTCGCTAATAGGTTGTCGGCGGTCCTTGGGCCCCTGATGCATCCCGATCAATCCGGCATCATTCATTCCCACGAATCCCGGGACAACACAGTCCGAGCTTTTTCGGTGATCCATCTAGCTCAAAGCCAGAACCAGCAGCTGATATTACTGTCACTAGATGCCGAGAAGGCTTTTGATCGGGTGGATCGGGTCCATGGAAGCGTCGTTGGCTCAAATTGGTTTAGGACGCATTTCTGCACTGTATAGGAATCCTAGGGCGCGGGTACGTGTTAATGGTTCCCTTTCGGCCCCCTTCCTGATAGGTAATGGCACGCGGCAGGGGTGCCCGCTCTCTCCTATCCTTTATGTCTTATGCATGGAACATCTCCTGAACGCATTGCGCGCAGAGCCAGCCATTAGGGGCCTCAGAGTGGGGGAGAGCGACCACCTTTGTTCAGCGTTCGCAGACGACCTGCTCCTTTTTGTTTCCTCTCCACTCACCTTCCTCCCGGCCATCAATCGCATATTGCACACCTATTCCAGGCTTAGTAATCATAAAATTAATATGTCTAAGAGCATAGCACCAAATATCTTCCTCCCAGACTCAATAGTGCACACCCTCCAGCAGACGCAGCCGTTTTGCTGGTCCCCTGAATCTATTAAATATTTAGGGGTGCGGGTCCCGGCTGACCTGCATGACAGCTTTACTCTTAACTTCTTACCTATCCTCTCGACTTTAGAAAGTGACCTTAAGAAATGGACTAGGGGCACTTTCTCATGGTTGGGTAGGGTTAACATTATAAAAATGAATGTCCTTCCACGCTTGCTCTACCTTTTTCAGACGATCCCCATAGCTCTCCCCCTAGCCTACTTTAGAAAACTGGACAAGGTGATCCGCTCTTTCGTTTGGGCGGGACGGCTGTCGAGGGTCTCCAGGCAGACGCTCACGAGAAGGAAGCAAGCTGGGGGTTTGGCGGTCCCGAACTGCAAACTTTACTATATAGCTGCGTCCCTAGCGCGCTTCCTTGATTTCTTCCACGGCCGTTCCTCGAAGCGTTGGGTGGAGGTGGAGCTCAGGGGGGCGACATTTGACATTACGTCTGTCCCATGGCTGACGAGGACCTCCTTGCCCCACTGTGAGACTCAATCCCTTCCTTGGGTTTCTAGGGAACTACTCTCCGTATTTAAACAATACCTTTCCTCCATGCAAATTGTTTCTGCTGATGGCCCCATGACTCCGATCCTGGGTAACCCCCAGTTTTCCCCCTGGAGTTTCACGCACATCGTTCCTGGGGATCTCAGACCCACCATCTCTGCCAGTGAGGGTATTCCTGACTGGCACGATGCTGCGCCCCCTGGCAGACATTGTCCCTACACATCTACATACACCTCTGCTTCATATGCAATATCTCCAACTCAAACATTTTATTGACTCAGAGGGGAGACATCTACACTTGGCCAGGCCGCTGCTTCCTTTTGAATCTTTGTGCTTCTGCTTCCCCGGTACCTAAAGCGGTCTCTCGTCTTTATAGCATCCTCCTTGAGGAGGTCTCTCGCCAACCTCCAGCGTTTGTTGGGGCCTGGGAGGCGGAACTACAACAGACGTTCGCTGCTTCTGACTGGACGGCGGTGTTTACTCTCTGTCACAAGCTCTCAATTTCATGCCGAGCCCAGGAAACTAACTACAAATTACTCTCACGTTGGTATAGGGTTCCAACCGCGCTACACAGTATGTTTCCCTCGGTACCCGACCTATGCTGGTGCTGTGGCCTAGAAAGGGGCACAATGACACACATATGGTGGTCCTGTTCTGCACTATCACAGTTCTGGGCGAAGGTGGTGTCGCGTATTGAGACGGTCTCTGGAGTGACCTACCTTAATGACCCGAAAGTGTTGTTACTTACTATTCTCCCTGTGTCTCGTAAATCCCCATCCAGGGTTCTTGCTCACTTTATGCTCATGGCAGCATGCACTGTGATTCCCAGGAAATGGAAATCCACGAACCCTCCAACTTTGTCGGACTGGTACGGGGAAATTTTATTCCTATGTAGAATGGAGGAGCTTATGGCGGATTCTTCAGGCCGCAATGATAGGTTTACCTCCATCTGGCGGCCTTGGCTGGCCTTTCTGGAGACACCTCTTTACAGAGAACTGTAATCCCTATGTCACTGAGACTAGATTACATTCAGATTTGCCCTGGTTGGGGGGAGGCGCACAGAGGTTGGCCCGACGGGCAGCAGAGTTCTGGAGGAGCGCAGGTTAGTACGCGTTTGTACACTACATCTTCTTTCTCCTTCTTGCTCCACCACCTTTACTTTACCCCCTAACCTTTCCACCTTAGTCCCCTCTCCCCTTCCCCACCTCTTCTCCTATGCCCCATTATTTCTAATGTTGATTTTGTTATGCACAGCCTATGCAATAATGACAGCCGCTGAAGACAGTGCCCATTAAAGGGGTACTCCGGTGAAAACTTTTTTTCTTTTAAATCAACTGGTGGCAGAACGTTAAACATATTTGTAAATTACTTCTATTAAAAAATCTTAATCCTTCCTGTACTTATTAGCCGCAGAATACTACAGAGGAAATTCTTATCTTTTTGGAATGCTCTCTGATGACATCACGAGCACAGTTCTCTCTGCTGACGTTATTATAATAATAAGAACGCTTTATTTATTGTTGTCCTTAGTGGGATTTGAACCCAAGTCCCCAGTGCTTCAAGGCAGCAGTGCTAACCACTGAGCCACCATGCTGCCCTTAGCATACATCTGCTATTGTATGTATGCAGTATATGTCCACTTATCTTGGTGCATTGCCTCAGGCCTTTGTTCTACCTCCTTGATATTGTATTACTACTTTGTGTTAACTACTGCTTGATGCTTACGATTGTATTGGGCTGTTGCCTATTCATGTGCTGTTTGTTTTCTGACCTGGATTAATAAATGTGTTCGAATGTTAACAAAAAACATTTGTGTGATTATTATTGACACCAGAAACAGCTGTAGTCTGTGAAGGTACAGCTGCTATACAAGACTGATCCAAACACCACACCACAGTAGTGGACCCCAGACACTACTGTTGCAGCCCATGACTGGAGTATCCATATGGCTTCCTTTTCACTAGGAGTCTGGATCTTAACAGAAACCCCAATCTGAGAAAAATAGGATAACTTTGTATTAGTACTAACAAAGATGGTAAAATCTCATGGGCATCCCCATTTTGTCTGCGGGGGGGGGGGGGGGGTTCTCTTCCTCCAGTGTAGGGGCTCCAATGTATGCTCCCCTCAGTGTCTAAGTCGTACGTCTCCCCCGAAAATCAAGGGGCTCACATGTTAAGGGTATTTTCACACTACGGATTGTGAACGGAATCTCCGCTTGAAGAATTCAGCAAGCGGAGATTTCATTCTGGCGGCCGCCGCCAAAATACTTTGGTGGTAGGAACGCGTGGCACTGTGCCGTCACCATTAAGGGAAACGCAGCGGAGGTGAGCCGTCCTATCTACTTTACCCCTGTCTGCTCCACGTGTGAAGACGTGCACCCTCGGCGATACAGGACATAACTTCATGGACATTAACCCCTTAAGGACTGGGGTTTTTTCCGTTTTTGCATTTTCTGCTCCTTGCCTTTAAAAAATCATAACTCTTTCAATTTTGCACCTAAAAATCCATATGATGGCTTATTTTTTGTGCCACCAATTCTACTTTGTAATGACGTCAGTCATTTTGCCCAAAAATCTACGGTGAAACGGGAAAAAAAATAATTGTGCGACAAAATTGAAAAAAAAAACGCAGTTTTGTAACTTTTGGGGGCTTCCGTTTCTACGTAGTACATTTTTCGGTTAAAATGACACCTTATCTTTATTCTGTAGGTCCATACGATTAAAATGATCCCTACTTATATAGGTTTGATTTTGTCGGACTTCTGGAAAAAATCATAACTACATGCAGGAAAATTAATACGTTTAAAATTGTCATCTTCTGACCCCTATAACTTTTTTATTTTATTGTATGGGGCGGTATGAGGGCTCATTTTTTGATCTGAAGTTTTTAACGGTACCATTTTTGCATTGATAGGACTTATTGATCGCTTTTTATTCATTTTTAAATGATATAAAAAGTGACCAAAAATGCACTATTTTGGACTTTGGAATTTTTTTGCGCGCACGCCATTGACCGAGCGGTTTAATTAATGATATATTTTTATAATTCGGACATTTCCGCACGCGGTGATACCACATATGTTTATTTTTATTTACACTGTGTTTTTTTTTTTATTTGAAAAGGGGGGTGATTCAAACTTTTAATAGGGGAGGAGTTAAATTATCTTTATTCACTTTTTTTTTTGCAGTGTTATAGGTCCCATAGGGACCTATAACACTGCACACACTGATCTTCTATGCTGATCACTGGTTTCTCATAAGAAACCAGTGATCAACGATTCTGCCGCATGAATGCTCAGGCCTGGATCTCAGGCACTGAGCAGTCATTCGGCGATCGGACAGCGAGGAGGCAGGAAGGGGCCCTCCCGCTGTCCTGTCAGCTGTTCGGGATGCCGCGATTAGCCGCGGCTATCCCGAACAGCCCGACTGAGCTAGCCGGCCACTTTCGGTTTCACTTTTAGCCGCGCGGCTCAGCTCTGAGCGCGCGGCTAAAGGGTTAATAGCGATCGGCGCTGCGTGCTACTAGAGGCGGGTCCCGGCTTCACTATGACGCCGGGCCCGCCGCGATATGACGCGGGGTTACTGTGTAACCCCGCGTTATATGAGGAGAACAGGACCAAGGGCGTACCTGTACGCCCTTGGTCCTTAAGAGGTTAATATGGAAGCTGCAGCACAGTCTATGGGTATGAATGGGGTGCAAGAAGGAAGCTTAACACAACCACTGCACGATATGAATCGTAAAGATAAAGCCAGGTTGGTGTTTCAAAATGTTTCCACTGCTAATACCCCAGTACCTCCACTGGAATTAACTGCACTTATGAGACGTCTGGAGAATGCTGATTAAAGAGCTCCGCACCTGGTGGGACTTTACCATGCTGTCCAACTATCTTACCAGTGAAATGATCCCTAGAGGACTAGGTCTCAAAAAACGACCGGTTAAAGTTTTCTCCCCTCGGTTTCAGGAAAAATGAGATAAAGCGTTGTCAGAATGCTCCAACAAGCTAATATCCTATATTATCGAAGAGGAAGAAGTGGAGTTATCCTCTTTGAATAAGGAAATCAAAGAAATTGAAATGGAGCTGAAAATGTTTGAACAGCAATCGGATTATGCGGTTCTTAAAACAAAAATTATAGAACATATCAACGCCCTGGAAGATACCATAATGGAAAATAAAAAAGGAAAATTCCAGAGAGACTCTATGGACTATAAAGGTGATATGGTGTACACATCTTTACTCAGGCATGACCTCGGGTTTGTGCCCACCTGTGACTTTAACCTTTTTTCTACTATTTTGGATATCAACAAGTGGGCCCGCGATTTAACAGTCAAGAGACACTTTTCTCTTTGCGAGGACTCAGAATGGGACACTTAATGGGGATACTCCATGTAATACTGGGGATTTAAATGTACGGATTTTCTAGATCAATATAAAACCGCACACCATCTGGAGCTACCCCCCATTCTATTCTTAAAACGGATAAAAAATCTTATAATAAGAACTTTAACAAGAAACGCAAACCAGTGAACAGGAGAGTGTCATTTTCAGATGGTGAGAACACGGCCCAAGAGCAACGACGGGGCTCACTGCAATCAGAGAATTCAGCTGTTCCAAGAGCTAACCCAGACAACCCACGTTACCCAAAGGAGGAGGAGACGAGCAGGGAGAAAGCATAGAAGAAAAACTCTACAATCTGAGATCACAACTTCTAACCAAGTAAGTTCATCAGTTGTAAATCTTTCCAGCTACATTATCTCTCCTACTCAAACATCTTTACTCAGGCGTGACCTCGGGTTTGTGCCCACCTGTGACTTTAACCTTTTTTCTACTATTTTGGATATCAACAAGTGGGCCCGCGATTTAACAGTCAAGAGACACTTTTCTCTTTGCGAGGACTCAGAATGGGACACTTAATGGGGATACTCCATGTAATACTGGGGATTTAAAATGTACGGATTTTCTAGATCAATATAATTCATTATTGTTGCATTCATTAAGTGTGGATTCAGGTAATTGTGTTAGTTCCATTCCTTCCTTCCGAACATCAAACAGCAGGTTTTATCCACTTACATCTCGTACACCAACTTTAGATAGATATCAGGAACTTGTTGAGAGGGATTTGGTTCAATTACACTCCTCACTTAAACAACAACATTCTCACAGTAACCTGAGCTCAGAAAAACAAACCACCTTAAAAGAAATTATGAATAACAAGGATTTAGTAGTTAAAAATGCTGACAAAGGAGGCGCGGTGGTTCTGCTGAACTCAGGGTTATATTTGAAATTAAACATGGATCTCCTCAGTGACACGTCCACGTACAGAAGACTATCAGGGAATCCCACCAAGTCATGTCAGATTGCTCTGAATAAATTATTAGAGGAAGGTCTGACCATGGGGGTAATTAATACACATGTAAAGGAATACCTGTACGTGGAGACCCCAGTCACGCCAGTCTTCCACTCCCTCCCCAAGCTGCATAAGGGGTCTTTCCCCCGCCCCTCCGCCCCATTGTGGCTGGAATAGGGTCGCTTGGGGAGAGACTGGGAGACTGGCTTGACTCATATCTACAACCCCTAACACGAGTCACCCCTACATTCCTAAGAGATACCAAGCATATTCTAGAAGCGTTATCCCATCATCTCAATACACATAGCAGTTACTCCCCTGATCTGAAGGAGTTTATTATTTTGGTCACAGATTTTCTATTATCTAATAATATTTTCATTTTCAATGGCGAATATTTCCTTCAGATCAGAGGAGCTCCGATGGGGGCGAAATTTTCGCCCTCATTCGCCAATATATATATGAAATATTGGGAGGAACATTATATCTTTAACTCAAGTAATCCGTTTTTTTCATCTATTAAGTATTTGGGACGCTATATAGACGACCTTGTCTTGGTGTGGAGGGACAGTTAAACTGGATTTCATGAATTTGTGCAATACATAAACGATAACGATTTAAACCTTCGGTTTACATCACAATTTTCTACAGTTTGCATCCCATTCTTGGACATTATGCTTTGTGCTCCTCAGGATCAGTCAGAGAATAAAATTATTGTAAAACCTTATAGAAAGGAGACTGCGGGCAACACCATCCTGCAGGCGACTTCATGCCATCCCCGGCACGTAACCCGCAATATACCCTATGGGGAATGGGTACGTTTAAGAAGAAATTGCCTGCAGGATGAAGTTTTTGAACAAGAATCGGTTTTGCTCCATAACAGACTTAGAGCCAGAGGTTATGATGATACCAAAAATGCATATGAAAAAGCTAAAAAAAATTGGACCGTGCGGATCTCATAGCCTCTGGTTCTAAGAATACCAACAAAAGGAATGTACAAACTATGAACAAATTGCCTGTGTGTGTTACTAGTTATAGTGAACAATTTAGAACTATTAGTAATATTTTTACAAAAGTACTTACCAATTCTGGAAAATGACAATGCCTTACAAAATTATGATAAATCTAGGATTAGGGTGGTATCAAGGTGGGGTCCCTCCTTAGGTTCCAAGTTGTCTCCCAGTCTTTTTCTTACTTCAGACAAGAGTCCAAGTACCTCTACTTGGCTTACATATCCAGGTACGTGGAAATGCGGCCACACTCAGTGTATCACATGCTCACACATAGCGATTTCTGATTCTTTTATTTCTTTTTCCACTGGACAACAATTCTCTAATAAAACATATGCTAACTGTAACACTACATCTGTAGTATATTTAGCGTCTTGCTGTAGCTGCCAATGTCAGTATGTGGGCTGTATGTCCAATGCCCTTAAGGTTAGAATACGGCTGCATATAGCTGATGCTAAGAATAATCAGTTCAATATATCATCTCTGTCTAAGCATTCCAGAGATAAACATGATGGGGATGTGTCTTCATTGAAAATAAACGTGATAGAAAAGGTAAAGAATAATATCAGAGGTGGTGATCTGAGGAGAAGACTGCTCAATAGGGAGTCTTATTGGATTTTCTTGTTGAATACTAGAGAACCATCTGGGATGAATCTCAGACATGATCTGATTCTTTCTTATTGAATATTTAGATTCCCTACTGAGCAGCTTTCCTCAACTCCTGTACTTTACAAGATGTGTACATTAAAGGGTAGCTCCCACCAACCCTCTTTTTTTTTCTGCCCCTGCCTATTGCCCTTCTATCCTTAACCCCCTCCCTGCCTTTATTTTTATATTTATTGACTAATAAATGCCATTTTGTCTGCCTGGTAGTGTGCTCACTACCAGGCAGACTTTCCCAGCAGGCACCACGTCACTGATGCCTGCTGGAGGCGACTTCCGCCCTTAGTTTTAACAGGGTTCCTCCAGCTGTTCCACAACTACAACTCCCAGCATGTCCTGACATCTATTGGCTTACAGGGCATGCTGGCAGTTGTAGTGGGTAAAGAACTGGAGGCACCCATTCATACCCCCCCCCCCCCACCTCCGGTCGCTGCCGCCGGCAGCAGATGGGGAGAAGAAGCCGCTGCGCGGCAAGCTGCGGAGAAACAGGGAATCCAGATGGAGGACGTGCCGGGGAATCCAATTCAGTTACCAGAGTCTGCAGAGAGAGTGCAGACTCCAACTGGGCTGAGGTACAGGCTGCGTGCCTGCTGCGGCTGCTCCTGGACTTTACTGCGCTGGCTTCCTGTCCTTTTGATTGACAGACAGGAAGCCAGTGCACAGTGAATGAATTTCGACTCATTGCCAGGCTGAAATGAGTCGAAATTCTGTAGTGACGTCACTGCAGAATGCATTCGGCCACTAGGAGGGCGACCCCTAGTGGCCGAATTTAAAAGTGATTTTAAACTGTTTTAAAACTATATTAGAGAAATGTTGTAGTACTTAAGTACTACAACATATCAATTTTTTGTTTTTATGATAGTGCCCATTTAAGTTTCTTGAGGGGTATGGGTACCTTTTTCTGGGGAGATAACCCATTTATGGGAATTTTTGCAGGTATCCCTGTCTGAATAAACACAGGTGTGGATTATTGCTCTTGTTCTAGTTTTCTTGTGAGCCCTCCGGAGGTATCTCTATAGTGCATTCCATTCCAGGTTTTACATGTAACTGTTTTTATTGTGATGATGTCACTTAACACGTGACCATGCATTTTCCTATTTAAACTTGCTTTTTTGTAATATTAGTATGCCATGACTAAGGGTCCTGCTTGACCCGAAACGCGTTGGTTTTATGTGCTGACCATTTGTCCTTAATAAAGAATCCTGTTTTGCATCCTACCTCGCTGGACATTCCTTGCTTTCATTGACGGCTATGCAGTGTTTGCGGACTTCAATTTCAGTGGCGGAATTGTCTGCCGCTGAAATTCCGCAGTGTGAACGGGTCTCGCGGAAACCCATTCACACTGATGTTTATGTTCTCGGCGCGGAATTCCGCGGCAATTAGGTAGTGTGAACATACCCTTCAGCAGTCACTGAACAGCTTTTAGGACAGTGTCTTAAAATGGTGGACCTCCAGATGGTGCAAAAAAAGTTATAGTTCTGCATCATCTGGGGGGCCACTGTTAGGAGACCACTGTTATAGGAGGTTGGACCTAGACCTTCAATGTTGCATACATATTCCCAAGGAAGAACCATAAATCCAAAACGTAAAAACGTTTATGAACTAGGTGTATAGAATCTGGGCTCTTCTGTTATTTTGGAGTACAATGTGTTCCATGGGGATTTACTGGCGCTCACATATGTCACTATGTTCAGGCTATTTCCTGAAACAGCACACCGCGCTTTAGTAAATGCATGTATACGTTCAGGTAATTTATTTACAAGTGCAGCGCACCATGATGTTATAAATGCAATAGAATCTCCCAATAGCAGACGCTCACTGGGGGAAAAAAAGGGTCCGCTATTGAGAGATGTTTCCTATTGGCAAAAAAAAAAGCTAAAATCTTTCTAAATGACCCAATACTGTATTGTACTGTACTCTCTTCAGTGTAATTACCTATAACGATATTTCAGTAGAATCTCCCAGTGCAGTTTAATCATCCCTTATCACCCCCCTGTACAATTTCATGCCCCTCGTGCCATTTTATTCCCCCTCTTGATCCCTCCAATGCCACTTCATTCCTTCCCCCTTGAACCAGCTGTCATTTCATTCCCCTTTTATACCCTGTGCCACTTTATTCCCTGTGCCAAATCATCCCCCCTTAGCTCCCTGTGCTAAATCATTTCCCCTTGATTCCCCCCCCCCTGTACCATTTTATTCCCCCTTCACCACCCCCTGTGCCAAATCATCCCCCTTCATCCCCCCTCACCTCTTGTGACATTTTACTTTTCACCTTCCCTCCTCCCCGTTGTTCTTCTTACCTGGCCAGCAGACTGAGGTGCAGAGGCCAGGGCTGCCATCAGAAATTTTGGGGCCCCTTACCACAGCTTGTAGTCTGGGTCCCCCCTCACTGTGCCACATGCTGGATTTTATCATATCGGGCTTAGAAACATTAAAATAATATCACCACTCCAGGACAGCATAAAAATTCTGCAATAACTAATACCATCATACTGTAAGGAAATAAATGCCACTATACACAGACCAGTATCACTAATAACACAACTATCCAAGGGACATATGATTGCGCCTCACCATGACCACTACCATTACCATTGACTAATACTGCTATATTGTTATTGAACAAAAAACACTATACAAAAGATCAATAACCCCTATATAGGAGAAGATCTGAGCTGTACACAGGGGCTGCATTACAGTTACCTGCTCAGAGGGGGCGTCTGCTCTGATCAGAGTCATGTACTCCATCAGTCTTGGGTCATCATGAAGATCAACACTCGTCTCCAACAAATCTGCCAGACAAACATTTTAGGCTCCTCGCTATAGAACAATCCTCACCTCTATACAAACCCTTTATAAGTATGTGGTAGCCCTTGGGAGGTGTATGGTAGTGGTGATATGGTAACGGTATATGAGGGGTTAATATTAACCCTGTCACTCGTGACGCCAGGGTGAGGGCTGGTATGATTGAGGTATAGCTTCGGCCTATCGCCGCCCTTCCCAGAAACGACAGGCGTATGCAGATAATGACTGAAGGTCCACACTGGAGTTAAACTTGAACTGAAGTAAACTTTACTCTTGAACTTGCGGTACATTCAGAATACAGTAACAGTCTCTGTAATACACTTGTATAGACTTCAATGACAGACAGTTGCTGTGGACCTTGTGTCTTTTGCAGGTTAATAGAATCAAGGTGATTGGTGCGTGGATCCGTCCGGATTTAGGGGTAGATTAGGTCCGGCAGTCCTGCAGAGTGTTTGGGGATTGATACACTCTATAACTATAATTGTTCAGCTGTTGCCGCAAGGCTCAGGCCTAACTCACTGCGATTACTGCTGTACAGGTCTTCTCTCATCAAGAGCACAGGAGCAAGAGAACTAAAATGGCTGCCGCGTCCCTTATATGGACAGGGGGCGGAGCCTAATTTGATAGGTCCAAGGTCAGCTGTCACTCACCGTCACACAGGCTTCTGAGTGATCATCTGACTTCCTATACACATCACAATACCAAAACGAGGCTAGAAATACCAAAGTGAGGCCTGGAACGCATCCAGAGTGAGGCTTGGAATGCATCACATGACCCGAAGGCCCTGCGACGCCATAGAAACAAGTAATTAACCATTTATTTACATATATTATGCTATTTACATTAACCTATGCATAAATTACTAATTATATACTAGAATAGAGGCGACTAGGGGTAGACTGGATTAATAGGAATCCCTACGTCCTAGGGACTCTGGCTATGGGGACCCATAAATAAACAAGTACCGTATAGTATGCGGTACTGGGACACCACAAGTACAAACCCCGCCCCATATAGTATTAGATCCCACTGTGCCACTGTATAGTATTAGGTCCCAACATTGTCCCCATACAATATAATGCACCCATACATTATAATGCTCCCGTACATTGCCCCCATACATTATAATGCCCCCGTACATTGCCCCCATACATTATAATGCCCCCATACATTGCCCCCGTACATTATAATGCCCCCTCACATGGCCCCCATGCATAATAATGTTCCCTTACATTGCCCCATGCGTAATAATGCCCCTTTACATTGCCTCATGCATAATAATGCCCCCTCACATTGCCCCGATATATATTAATGCCCTCTTACACAGCTCCATGGGAAAAAAAAAAAAAACACCACTCACCTCTACTTCGTCCTCCCCCCCCCAAGCTCCTGTCCTCTCCTCCCTCTGCTTCCTGTGCGGACAGCCTCTGAAGCGACAGGACGGAGCTACCGGTCCTTCCGGTTACATTAGTCGCCTCTTGGGGATTCGGGGGGGGGGGGGGGGGGGGTGTCCCGCATCCACAGGTGCCACCTCCCCCCCCCCACCTTTCACCTGATGGCCCGGTCGCCCCCTGATGGCAGCCCTGGCAGAGGCTCTTAGTGGATTTGATGTTCTCCTGTTGTCCTCTGCGCTGCACTTACTGAGAGGCAGTAAGCAGGAGAGACTGCGGAAACGTCACCAGTCAGTGCCCACAGCTGCCGCTGTTGCTATCAGTAAGTGCAGAGCAGAGGACATCAGGAGAATGTCAAACCTGCTGAGAGCCCCTGCACTTGGGCCTGCTGACCACGTAAGAACAACAGGGAAAGGGGAAAAATGATGCGGCACAAGGGGTGAGGGGAGGAAGATTTGGCGCAGAGAAATAAAGTGATAAAGGGGGAATAAAATAGCCCAAGGGAGATGATATGGTAGAGGTGTGATAAAGGAGGAAAAGAAATGGCAGAGGGGGTAATAAAAGGGAAATGATGGGGCACAGGGGGTAATAAAGAGGGGGATGATTTGGCACAGGGAGAATAAAGTGACACAAGGGGATCAGGGAGAAGGGGGGGAACAAGTGATGTGGCCGGTGGCTGTACACAAGCAGGACACAACTGTTTTAGGGTGCGTTCACACGGAGTAATTCAAAAGGAATTCTCCGCTACAAACTAATGCACATCTCCTCTGCCATTGACTGCAATGTTATTTCTGCTGACCTGTTCACACTGCGGAAATTCTGCTAGCAGAATTCCGACGCTGAATTCCGTTCCGCTTGAAGAAAGAACATGTTCATTCTTCAAGCGGAATCCGCATGCAGAAATCAATTGAAGTCAATGGTTAAAAAAAATTCCGCCAGTTTTCGCGCGCAATTTGCGCATAAATGGTTGAAAAACCCTTCACTTCTTTCTCCCCCATGTCCACGCGCAATTCCGCGTGAATTTCTCGTGGAAATAAAATTATTTTATCCGCCCGTAAATTTTTTGTCGTGAATTACTGTTCATTTACTCCGTGTGAACGCACCCCTAAACAGCAGTCTTCTGTGCTGGAGCTGCTGCAGGGGGATGAAATGGGGTATTGGCTGTACTCCCCTGACGGTGGCCCTATTTACAAGCTAGGGCTGGCACATAAGCCTGGTTCTCCTCTATTGGGAGTGTTTTGTCCCCTGTTGGGTGGGTCCACGTCCTTTATTGGGAGTGCCCCCTATTTGAATGGTGCAAATAAGGGACTATGTCAGGGAATAAAAAACTCCACAATTGGGAGGTGTCCGCCAAGATTTTCCCATACATTTGGGTTATTTCCTCACACGTGCAGCTGGCTGTTTGGCCCACTGAAGCCAATGGGGCTCACGCTTGTTATTTTGACAATTGTGATGTAAACCAGGTCTCAGGCATTGTCGGGAGGTGAATGGAGATCCTGAGACATAAGGTCAGACAAGGACCTAACCATTTGGGCGGCGCGGGCCAACCTCTACATGTACTCGGTGTCTATGGCAGAGGTCAGGGGCAAGCAGGATTTCATGCTCAGACCCTTGATCTCTGGAGAGGTGTCTGGCAGCGGCTCCTTCCCTATTGGGACTTGTACACTCGGCGGAGCCCAGGATGCATGAATATGGCAGGAAGGAATGATATGCCCCCCTTACATAGTGGAAGAGCAGCGATCCGGCAGCACCGAGTATTTCAGCAGAGCCGTGTGCTGATCCAGTAGCGTCACCACACTGATCGGGCTCCACCTCATGTCGCAGGCCCTCCCCACTGACGCAGCCGCCTCACGCCTCGTACTCCCGCTGTCAGTTCACCTGCCGGAGGCTGCGGACCGAGGGGCCCCTCTTAGAGAGCAGCGGAGCCCGCAGACGCCGGGAGCCCGGAGGTAACAGTGAGTACGCAGTGGGGTGTCGGGGCTCCGGGGGGCGGCTGACTGCAGACATACAATGATGGTGAGGATGATGCTGATGTTCTGCGGCGTCAGCCCCCCCCCCCTCCTATTTTTTGTCGCTGCGCCCTAAGGTTGCCCGGTGTGTCTGCGCTGCCTGGGTCACTCCCTCCCTCCATCCGTCTTCTGTCTCATCCCTGACTCCTCCGCTGTCATAGCCGCACGACAATGAAGCTCCTGCGACATAAGATACAAGTCTGGGCAGGTAACGGGCTACGTGCGACCTCTGAGAGACGCCGACATCACCCGATAGGCTGGAGCGGGCGTACAAATGGGGTGTGGGGTAAGGGCACTGCAGAAAACAGACACAAAGAGTGAAGACGTCACATCATCCTAGGTACACATCTAGGGAGGGGAGTGTGACGTCACTATTACTGGAGAGAGTCCGGTACAGGCAGGAGGAGTATATATGGTGGAGAGGTTGATGATGATGGGTTATTATAGGAGGAGTATATATATATATATATATATATATATATATATATATATATATATATAGTGGAGAGGTAGATGATGATGATGATGGGTTATTATAGGAGTAGTATATATATATATATATATATATATATATATATATAGTGGAGAGGTAGATGATGATGATGGGTTATTATAGGAGTAGTGTATATATATAGTGGAGAGGTAGATGATGATGATGGGTTATTATAGGAGTAGTGTGTATATATATATATATATATATATATATATATAGTGGAGAGGTAGATGATGATGATGATGGGTTATTATAGGAGTAGTATATATATATGGTGGAGAGGTAGAT